>NC_041385.1:822130597-822137588 GCF_002162155.2 Triticum dicoccoides
TGGGGGGTAACAGGCTACCCTTTCATTCTATTATAGATAACATTCTGTTTTTGTTTTTGTATTTTTGGGGGTAACATGCTATTCTCTAATTCATTCTATTATAGATCAAATTCTGTTTTTGTTTATGTATTTTGTGGGGGTGACAAGTTACCTCTAATTCATTCACATTCCGGTTTTGTGTTTGTCTTTAGGTAGGGTAACAAGATACACTCTAATTCATTCTAGCCTAGATAACATTTTGTTGTATTTTTTTTGAGTCTTTGCAATTTCCAGTCTGCGTTTAGTTTGGTTTTTATGGTGGGTAAAAGATTTTACCCTAATTCTTTATTTTTCTAAGAAATGTTTTAGGTTGCAACCGAATTTTGTATTATTTACTATTTTTTTTGTTACATGGAGATCATGAGAATGTCAAGAACATAGGCTAAAATAAATTTTGTATTTGAAATCTATTTTGATTTAGGATGTAGGTTTATAGTAGAGTGATGAGTACATGTGTTTTCGTTTCGAAATATCTATCTGTTTCCTCTAATCTATTTCGAATTTCACATGTGATGGACAGTGATGAGTAGGAATTTTGATGGGGACATGATGATTTACCGAGGGTGGATCGAAAGGAGAAACCGCCCAGGTTCTTTCTTGTGCTTCTTTCCTTTAATTTTTGTCCCATATCTGTTCTGCTTTGTGTTTTCTTCTTTATTCATGGTGGCGCCGGCCTCGGTTCGAGGGAAGGGAGGAAGAAGAGGAAGGTACTTGACCTAGGGCTCTGTGCAGTGGTTGTTAGAGAACACTAAAGGCGCAATGGGTTAATGGGTTTTCTCGGTGCTGGCCTGTTTTAGTTGTGCTTAGTTTTTGTGGACAAAGGGCACCAAAGCCAGAACTGCTGCGCTGGGTTGATCAAATGACCCTTGCACTGAAGTTGTTTCTGGTCTTCATCAGAAACTTACGCTGGATGTGATGGTTTTCACTTTTAGTGAGATTTCAATGAAATTCACTGAATTTCAATAATTTCAGTAGACATTGGAATAATTATGTTTCGGCCAAATATTTCAGCAATTTCAGTATTGCACAGGAATTCAAATAGTTTTTGAAATATTTTTTAAAATTTTAAATCTTTTAATTGAATTCAAGTGAATATTTCGGTCATTTGGCTGAAATGCAAACTGAAATCACTGAAATTCATTGAATTTCGGTTATTTCGGTTGGTGCTGAAACTTTTCCAAAACTGAAATTCAAAACCATTGGATCAGAGTTCGACTAACCCAAAGTGAGAATTCAGTTGACTGGCAGTAGACAATCCCAACAAGAAATCTCCCCTATTTTACATCCTTATTAAACACGGCTGTCCAATGGACCTTTTACAAGCCTCATAACACACAATACTATTTTTAACCTAAAGTCTACAAGCGCGTGATGATCATATTGCTAACTTCACCCATGTTTGTAGCTCAAAACAGAGTACACTGCCTGCACGACTGCACAAACTAGCCCAACGACTGCTGCCAGGAGCCCGACAGCAAGCCAGGGGTTGCTGAAGTATTTCCGCCTCAGCCATGCCACCCACTTCCGTGATGAGCTCCTAGACCGCTTCTCTAGAATTGAGCATGTCTCCCGCAGGTAGTTGCAATCGGGGTCGTCAGGATCGAATTGGATCCCCTTGCAAAGGTCGGAGAAGCATTTCGCCACCTCGTCGTTGTTGCCGTGGCCGTGCACAATGACATCTCTCTTGGACAACAGCTCCACGTCCTTGGTGGTGCAGGCCATCTGGGACATGAACACACAGTATGCCGTGACATGGCTCCCCACTGCCTCCCGGTTCCTCTGCTCCAGCTCCATCAGGTTGCGTAGCAGCCGCCATGTCTCATTGTCGATGTCCAGGCGGGGCACCTCCAGCGTGCCTCCCCCGCCATTCAGCTTCACGTCGAGGATGCAGCGCATGCCCTTCTCTTTCATGGACAGACCCTTGAACTTCACCCCAGCGAAGCTGTACTCTGTCGCCGAGCGCCACCGGCGCACTTGATCCGAGTCGTTTCCGGTGGCAGCAGGCGGGGCGGAGGGTGGAGCAGGCTTCAAGTGCATATGGAGAAGATGGAGAAGATTGCCAGGCACTGTTGGCTGCGGCGGCATGATGGCCGGCGCTGCCTCTTTATACTTCTGTCTTCTCATGAGATCGAGGGCATACTCCGTGATCTCGTTAATCACACGATCCTTACCATCCAAAGCCGTCAGCTCTCCAATCTTCTGGAGGACGAAGAAAGGTATCTGGTTCTCGGCAAGGTAGAAGACGTCGCGGACCACCGCCAGCGCCTCCGCCCTGTTCGCCGATGGGACGCCGACATCTACAGTCACAGGCGCATCACCTGCGGGATGTGCTTGGAAGCCAACGAGGCGGGAGAGTATGTAGCAGCCGTCGAGGAGGAGCATGCGTACAAACTGCTCACTCGTCATGTCAGCAAACGTGTTGGCGTAGCAGTTCCTCACGGATTCTTCGAGGCATCTGAGCTCGTTGATGTAGACGTTCACCGTCATGCCGGGTCTCGTGGCTCTTGCAGCTGAGAGCACCTTGTGAAGACTCGTCAGCTTGTCGTGCTCCATGGCGAGGTGCGGGCTCCTGCTCTGGGGGCGAGGGTAGTTGTACGGGCCGATGGCGACGTGGTCAGGATCGTACTCGCCGCAGTCGACGTTGCGCGTGAGGTCGCGGACCTTGGCGACGATGATGGGACAAGAAGAGCGCCCGCCCCCGACCTGCGTCTGGGATGAGTTCAGGGTCTCTAGTTTGCCACTGAGCTCATTGGCCAGCTGAGCCATCTCTATAACGTAGGAATTGGCAGAATCGCTAGATTGGCCTGCAATGAAAGCATATACTGTATATGTTAATATATATATGAATGAATGTCGACCTGTCAGAAAACAGAGTTTTCTTGGCACCTTGCTGCTCCATTTGCTTGTCCACGAATAGTAAGCCAATTGTTTGCCTTGCTCTCCCGCCTAGAAGAGTAGGAGTAGTTCTTGCCGTCCTGGACTTGAGTTGTGTTGCCCTCTCAACGCTCAGTTCACGCTTTGTTTCAGAGTTGGTAGCCTGGCTGACATCTCTATATGTAACCCATCATCTCCTACTTTACATTTCGTTGAGGATAAGAATAGAAGATTCACGCGCAGGCAAGACCTGTTAGATTACTTAGGAAGCTGCTATATATAATTGACACACTTTGCAAAAAGGAATTGACATATCAGCTGGAGTCAAGTCAAGCACTAAGGTGAAGTGAAGGTGTGCATTTTATTTCCCCCTCGTGCATCTTTCTGAAAAGTAAAAGCTAGTAGGATTCCCGCTTGATAGAGCGCAAGGTTGAGTGGCTACAACAAAAGGAAGAATGGTTTGGCGTGACCTGCTTGTGCACATTTGATTCCCTGCCTGCATCGCCATCAGGCCTATAGAGGCAGCACCGGCCAGCGGAGAAAGGAGTACTACTTACTTGGCTGCCTTTTCTGCTTTACGTCCAGCAGTTTGGCTTTGGCAACGAGGCTAAGTATCTTGCTACCTTCCGTGACATACGTCCAGCAGTTTGGAATAGTATGAGCGTTCAGTATCAGATTCCAATCAACTGAGATTCAGTCGACAGTGTGTATGAATGGCGTTGTGGACATGTACAATGGTTGATATGGCGGTCTTATCTTAAGCCTTGCATGTAGTTTAGAGATGACCAAAAAGTATGTCTATAGTGGGTTAAAACATGGTGAGACAAATTGTGCTAAGAGATCATCTCTTGTCTTCTCTTAAATAAGAGAAGACAAGCCTTTTTTATGAGTTATCTCTCCTCCACCTCATCAGTTATTTATGTGAGATATGTCAAGTGTAGTTATGATAATCTAACACATGCAATCTGGGTTAGTATGGTACATAGATCTGACTGAAATGATCCCTTTAGGTATGTTTATGTGGATCTTATGGCTATAATATGTTTAGATACATGTTTTTGAATGGGCGATTCAAGGCGGTTTCAAACACCATTATTGGTAATGCTCGTGCGGGTGAAAAAGTGACAACATCGTTGCTCCGGTCCAATTGCATCTTGTCTACCGAAGTTTTTGGAGTATTTCTTCAAACAGAGATTAGTACCATGAAGGTGTTTCCAAGAGATTGCATGGAAATTCTTAGTCATAGGAGTTACTTTGTATTTTCTTAGATCTTAGATCAAAATCAGTGTACCTATAATTGTTATGAGCATGAATAAAATTACAAGTGTTTCTAAAAAAATACCATCAACAAAAAAGTGATCCAATGATTCACATGACATTGACCTCCCCCTCCCCTCCTAATTCAGAACCATTTCTGCTTTTATTTTAACCATATCTGCAAACATATGTTATGACAACGCAAAGACTTGCCCTAGAAAATAACGCGAAAGACTTGTCCTAGAAAATAACGCGAAAGACGCCTCCACTGTTGAGGACGACCACGGTCTCATGGTGATTGCACCCAGAGGGATAACACAACCCTAAACTTTGGCCATTAGCTACACCTTGAATGGCTCAGCACGCTCCACGCTGTACACTACACCTTGGATCGACAAGTCATCTAGAGTCAAGTCAAGCACTGAAGTGAAGGTATGCATTTATCCTCGTGTGCATCTTTGTGAAAAGAGAAAGCTACCGAAACGACTAGCTAGGATTCCCCCATGATAGGGCGCAAGGTTGCGTGACTACAAGAAAGGAAGAATAGTTTGAAGTGACCTGCTTCCAGACGTTTGGTTCCCTTCCTGCTACTTGGCTGCATTGCCTGCTTGGCAACGAGGCTGGCTTATCCATCCATGGTCCATCTTGCCACCTTCCGTGACATACGTCCAGCAGTTTGGAATAGTACAAGCTTTGAGTATCAGATTATGTGTCAACTGAGATTCAGTCGACCGTGTGTGTGCATGTATGCCATTGACTTTTTTAACTAGTACTTAACTAGCCAGGTGCCGCTGGCACATGCCTCACAAATGCAAAGACATCGTCCTAAATGCGTTAAAAGTGTTTGAAAATTAAATTAGGGTTTCATAATATTCATATTACATGATTAGAATGGTTCTGTTGCCATTTACATCATTATGACAAATGAGATGTCGCATGTGATTGAACTATATCTGATCAGCTTTAATTTACAGACGTGTACTTATAAGGTTCCATTTCGAGAAGAACACCATATCTATAACTATATGTGTTGTGTGTACGTGACCTTAGGTCAGTATACATACAACTAAAGTTTAGATCGCACGCTAGAGGCAGTTCTGATTTGATAATGTCACTAGTGGAGAAAAGCCTAGCTATGCGTGCGAAAAACAGCCTTGGTGACGTGGACACCTGACGCCACCAATATGGTGCCACGGTTAAAAAATAGCGCTGGCGTTGGCACCTACACCATCAGTATTTTGAATGGTAATTGCGTGGCGAGTTTTCGAAGCCAGCAGGATTAGTCATCAGTTGTGACGTTCCATTTTTCTCGATACCAGTATTTTCATTTTCAAATTTGAAATAAAAGCTGTACAATAGCGATTTCTGCCACAATGACAGCATAATTCAGTTTCAGAACAATCACTAAATCAACTATATATAAATACTCCCAATGACAGCATTTAAGTTCAACAATGCAATTATTGATATAGTTCAACAAAGTAGGGAACGTAACACACATATGAATGTACACAAGTTCAAATAAATAGAGGCGATAATAACATGATGTATATCTTCCATGCATGCCAACTAGCTAACTACCACTTTTCGGCGGGCGGAGTCAGGGTCATAGTCCGGAGTAAGTGCACCATCATCGATGTCAGCAGGCTTGTAGTAGACCATAATCTCGTCACGATCGTAGTCGAGGTAGAACGTGGCTCTCTCCCCAGCTTCCATCTCGTAAGCATCTGCAAGGGCTTTCCAGCCAGGGCAACCAAAGTAGGTGCGGTTTGCGTCATTGGTGACAAAAAAAATGAATTTTTGGGCTGTCAGCATCTTCAGGGTGCACTGGAATTTGATGGTGGCATCAACTGGAACTTTAAACTTCTCTAAGAAGCCACGCCTTGCCCCGCAAGGGATGACCTAAGCAAAATTGAAACAAAGAAGTAACTAGCTAGTTACACAATTGTCTTGTCATGCATGAAACTCAATCAAAACATGTTCAACTAAAACATACCGTCCTAGTGAGGAAGTCATTCGGCAGATCTATGAATAACTTCTTATTCCTTTGTCATCTCTCTGAACCATAGGTTTCACATGGGGCATCCATTTACTGCTTTCATGCATGAAGTTGAGAAAAATAAGCATACATATTTAAGATGCACATAAATATAATGCAACATAATAAGCAGTTAGTATGTAACCAGTGCTATCCGCCCACTAGTTATTAGCACATATGTACTTGTAATAAAACAGTTCTACAAACCATGCCTAGTTCAAACATAAAACATGCATAAAGTTAAACAACTCATATGAAATAGGTAGGGCGCGCTCAGCTAGTGGCCAGAGGGACCGACCTCATGGTCGTGCCTAGTCGACCTACGACGACACCCCTGCTGATCACCCTCCTCCTCACGCTCCAAGGCATCTCAGTCTATGGGATCCTCCTCTGCGCTCTTCCTGACTGCATACTGAAGTAACATCATCTTGTTGGCTTCTGATACGTCTCCAACGTATCTATAATTTTTGATTGTTCCATGCTATTATATTATCCATCTAGGATATTTTATATGCATTTATATGCTATTTTATATGATTTTTGGGACTAACATATTAACCTAGAGCCCAGTGTCAGTTTCTGTTTTTTCCTTGTTTTTGAGTTTACAGAAAAGGAATACCAAACAGAGTCCAATTGACGTGCCAATTTTTGATGTTTTTTTATGGACCAAAAGAAGCCCCCGAAGTAAAAGAGTTGGGCCAGAAGAGTCCCGAGCCGTCCACGAGGGTGGAGGGTGCACCCTACCCCCTGGGTGCGCCCCCTATCTCGTGGATGACTCGAAGA
>NC_041385.1:822137731-822139730 GCF_002162155.2 Triticum dicoccoides
CCAAAAATTCCTATAAAAACAGAAACCCCCGGAAATAAACCTAGATCGGGAGTTCCGCCGCCGCAAGCCTCTATAGCCACCAAAAACCTCTTGGGAGCCCGTTCCGGCACCCTGCCGGAGGGGAATCCATCACCAGTGGCCATCTTCATCATCCCAGCGCTCTCCATGACGAGGAGGGAGTAGTTCACCGTCGGGGCTGAGGGTATGTACTAGTAGCTATGTGTTTGATCTCTCTCTCTCTCTCTCTCTCTCTCTCTCTCTCTCCCTCTCGTGTTCTTGATTTGGCACAATCTTGATGTACCGTGAGCTTTGCTATTACAGTTGGATCCTATGTTGTTTCTCCCCCTCTACCTTCTTGTAATGGATTGAGATTTCCCTTTGAAGTTATCTTATCGGGTTGAGTCTTTAATGGTTTGAGAACACTTGATGTCTGTCTTGCGTGGGATACCCGTGGTGACAATGGGGTATTCTATTGATTCACTTGATGCATGTTTTGGTGATCAACTTGCTGGTTCAGTGACCTTGTGAACTTATGCATAGGGGTTGGCACACATTTTTGTCTTGACTCTCCGTTAGAAACTTTGGGGCACTGTATGAAGTTCTTTTTATTGGTTGAATAGATGAATCTGAGATTGTGTGATGCATATCATATAATCAAACCCGCAGATACTTGAGGTGACATTGGAGTATCTAGGTGACATTAGGGTTTTGGTTGATTTGTGTCTTAAGGTGTTATTTTACTACGAACTCTAGGGCTGTTTGTGACACTTACAGGAATAGCCCAATGGATTGATCGGAAAGAATAATTTTGAGGTGGTTTCGTACCTTACCATAATTTCTTCGTTTGTTCTCCGATATTAGAGACTTTGGAGTGACTCTTTCTTGCATGTTGAGGGATTTTTATATGATCTAATTATGTTATTATTGTTGAGAGAACTTGCACTAGTGAAAGTATGAACCATAGGCCTTGTTTCCTACCATTGCAATACCGTTTACACTCACTTTTATCATTAGTTGCCTTGCTGTTTTTATATTTTCAGATTACAAAAACTTATATCTGCCATCCATATTGCACTTGTATCACCATCTCTTCCTCGAAGTAGTGCACCTATACAATTTACCATTGTATTGGGTGTGTTGGGGACACAAGAGACTCTTTGTTATTTGGTTGCAGGGTTGTTTGAAAGAGATCATCTTCATCCTACACCTCCCACGGATTGATAAACCTTAGGTCATCCACTTGAGGGAAATTTGCTACTGTCCTACAAACCTCTGCACTTGGAGTCCCAACAACGTCTACAAGAAGAAGGTTGTGTAGTAGACATCAAGCTCTTTTCTGGCGCCGTTGTCGGGGAGGTTAGTGCTTGAAGGTATATCCTTAGATCTTGCAACCGAATCTTTTAGTTTCTTGGTTTTATCACTAGTTTAGTTTATAAAAGAAAACTACAAAAAAATGGAATTGAGGGTGCCTCATATGCTTCATCTTTTTAATGTCTTTCGTGAAAATGATGGAAATTGAAAATTGTGTTGATGTGACGCCCGGATAATCAAGCTACAGTAACCTCTGCTAATGATGCCACGTCACCACTCTTACTGTTACAGATCTCACGATGATTCAATCCCGTTCGAATTCAAAATTTAAAATCAAGTCAAACGGTAAAGTTTTCAAACATTAAAATTAAAATGTTCTAGAGGTGGCAAATAATGCTTAGGTAATTATGGAGGATCACATTTTTATAAAATAATGAACAGCACTAAACTAAATAAAACAGTGGCTTAAACAAATAATTAAATGCATTTTATAAATATTAAAACATTAAACTATTTTATTAGGTATGAGAAATTCATGTGGCAATAGAGTATTTATAAATACTAATTTAGGGGCTAGTGGTATATTTAATAAAACTAAAATAAATAGAAACTAAGTTAGAAAGGAAAAATAGATAAAAGGAAAAAGCTCAAAACAAAAAGAACACAAAAAAAGCACGCAAGACCACCC
>NC_041385.1:822140249-822147738 GCF_002162155.2 Triticum dicoccoides
TTCACCGCGCCCACTGCCCGAACCCCTACAGCCTCGCGGTGAGGCCCCGGCCTCTCCCCTCTCCCCTCTCCCCTCTGTCCCCGCGCGGGCACCACCGCGTCGGCTCGCCGTGGCCGCTGCCGCGCCCGCCGGCCACGCCCTGTCATGGCCCACCTCCCCTCTCGCCTGCAACCAGCGGTGGCTCTGCTCTGCTCCCCCTCTCCCCGAACCTGTTGCGGCCAACGCGCCCGCGCGGATGCTCGCCCGCCGGCGCCCGTCCGCTCACACCATGGCAGCCCTCGACTCGTGTGCTCCCCCTGCATCCTACAGTCACCCAGCGCCTTCGCCGCCCGTTAGCGCCTGGGCGCCCGGTAGTGCCCCCACGCCCGTGCGCCCGCTTGGCCCCTGTGGGCCAATGACAGCGGGGGCCCACGCCCCCAGGACGTTTAAAAAAGGAATTAATAAAAATAATAATAAATAATAGATAAATAAATAAATAATGGAATTAGTTAATTAATTAACTAATTAATTAACTTAATTAATTCTGATTGAATTAACTTATTAAGGTTAATTAACCTAGTGATAAATTAACCTAATTAACTACTGTTAAATAGTTAATTAATTAATATGACAATGGGGCCCACCCCCCTAATTAATCTCGATTAATTTGATTAAACTGGTTAATTAAAAGGTGTCACTGACCAGTGGGACCCACTGGTCAGGTTGACCATGTCAACTCTGTTGACTGCTGACGTCAGCATGGCATCATGCTGATGTCATTAATTCATTTTCGAATTAATTAAATAATTAATTAACTTCCAGAAATTAATAAAATCTTTAGAAATCGTATCTTTTAATCCGTAACTCGGATTAAAATATTTTCAACATGAAAGTTGCTCAGAACAACGAGACGAATCCGGATACGCAGCCTGTTCGTCCGCTACACGTCCCTAGCATAGTGAACCTGCAACATTTCACCTCCGGTTCATCTGTCCGAAAACGCGAAACACCAGGGATACTTTCCCGGATGTTTCCCCCTTTCGCCGGTATCACCTACTACCGCGTTAGGGCACACCTAACCCCGCTCATTGTCATGTAATGCGTCGTCATGCTTATGTTTGCATTGTATTTACTGTTTCTTCCCCCTCTTCTCTCCGGTAGACTACGAGACTGACGCTGCTGCTGCCCAGTTCGACTACGGTGTTGACGACCCCTCCTTCTTGCCAGAGCAACCAGGCAAGCCCCCCCCCCCCTTGATCACCAGATATCGCATATTCTTCTCAATACTGCTTGCATTAGAGTAGTGTAGCATAATACTGTTCGGTTACTCCTATTCTGTTGCATAGCCTGACATTGTTGCTACATCTGTTGATACCTTACCTGCAATCCTAAATACTTAGTATAGGATGCTAATTTATCATCATTGGCCCTACATTCTTGTCAGTCTGCCTTGCTATACTATTGGGCCGTGATCACTCGGGAGGTGATCACGGGTATATACTATACATACATACATACTATACAGTTGGTGACTAAAGTCGGGTCAGCTCGATGAGTACCCGCAAGTGATTCTGATGAGGGGGCTGAAAGGACAGGTGGCTCCATCCCGGTAGAGGTGGGCCTGGGTTCCCGACGGCCCCCGACTGTTACTTTGTGGCGGAGCGACAGGGTAGGTTGAGACCACCTAGGAGACAGGTGGGCCTGGCCCTATTCGGCATTCGCGGATACTTAACACGCTTAACGAGATCTACGTGGGAGTAGTTATGGGTATCCTGGCGTCGTGGTATCAGCCGAAGCCTTCTTGACGTCCGCGACGAAGCGGCGCGCGCCGGATTGGACTGGAACGCCTACTCTTGTATAAGGGAGGCTAGGTCTGCTTCCGGTCGCCCTCGCAACATGCAGGTGTGCAATGGGCGATGGGCCCAGACCCCTGCGCGCATAGGTTTAGACCGGCGTGCTGACCTCTCTGTTGTGCCTAGGTGGGGCTGCGACGTGTTGATCTTCTGAGGTCGGGCATGACCCAGGAAAGTGTGTCCGGCCAAATGGGATCAAGCGTGTTGGGTTATGTGGTGCACCCCTGCAGGGAAGTTAATCTATTCGAATAGCCGTGATCTTCGGTAACAGGACGACTTGGAGTTGTACCTTGACCTTATGACAACTAGAACCGGATACTTAATAAAACACACCCAGACAAGTTCCACGGACAACCTGGTGATCGCTTTTCCACAGGGCGACGAGGGGAGGATCGCCGGGTAGGATTATGCCATGCGATGCTACTGGAGATGCTACTTGGAGATGCTACTTGGAGGACTTCAATCTACTCTCTTCTACATGCTGCAAGACGGAGGCTGCCAGGAGCGTAGTCTTCGACAGGATTAGCTATCCCCCTCTTATTCTGGCATTCTGCAGTTCAGTCCACTGATATGGCCTCCTTACACATATATCCATGCATATGTAGTGTAGTTCCTTGCTTGCGAGTACTTTGGATGAGTACTCACGGTTGCTTTCCCCCCCCCCCTTTCCCCCTTTCCTTTCTTTGTGGTTGTCGCAACCAGATGCTGGAGTCCAGGAGCCAGACGCCACCTTCGACGATGACTCCTACTACACTGGAGGTGCCTACTACTACGTGCAGCCCGCTGAAGACGACCAGGAGTAGTTAGGAGGATCCCAGGCAGGAGGCCTGCGCCTCTTTCAATATGTATCCCAGTTTGTGCTAGCCATCTTATGGCAACTTGTTTAACTTATGTCTGTACTCAGATATTGTTGCTTCCGCTGACTCGTCTATGATCGACCACTTGTATTCGAGCCCTCGAGGCCCCTGGCTTGTAATATGATGCTTGTATGACTTATTTTATTTTTAGAGTTGTGTTGTGATATCTTCCCGTGAGTCCCTGATCTTGATCGTACACGTTTGCATGTATGATTAGTGTACGACTGAATCGGGGGCGTCACAAGTTGGTATCAGAGCCGACTGCCTGTAGGAATCCCCCTTTCCAACTCCTTGGCCGAAGTCGAGTCTAGTCATTGAAAAAGTTTTTACTAACATGGTTGTGCGGCTTACGGGCCCACGTCACCATTGGGTGGTATTAGTGTCTTTTACTCCTCGATCTGGACTCTGGGAATCTGATCTCTTTTCTATTCGGGTTAAATGATTTTTTTACTAACTCTGACTCTAGGTTCTCGATAGTACTTTCTCCCGGAGACCCCCTCACTCCCGATGATCATTTGCTACACTAGAAGATTCCGAAGTTACTCTACGATCTCTCGAGTCTTTGTGCCATCGCATTTGCAACTTCCTTCCACGATCAACCCCTATGAAAACTGCATACACTTGCCATTCATACAATCATTCCCCGCTGATCTTGTTATTACAAGATACCCCCGAAATTCTCTCTATAGTTTTGAGAATACTTTGTGCCTACTGCCCTGCAGTTCTTTGCCACCTGAATACCCCTACGGATAATTTCTCGCACTTATCGAGTATCCATTCTTTCCCAGTTGATTCATGTATTTCACCACTATCTTTGAAATACCATTCGATCTTCCGAAAATCCTGAGCAACCTATTGCTCTTGAAATTCTTGCTTGCTTACATTATGGTTAATCCCATAAGTCTCGTAATCTTATTGGCATCCCTTGTCATTATCATTTTGAGTCTGTTGATTCAATATGTTGTGAATGCTCGCAATCCCCAGTTAGATTCTAGAATTCATCCTTCTGACCCAGACGTCTTTTGGATATGAGCTGGTTCTTGACCAATCAATGCCTTGATCGGTTGTGCTTCTAAGTCTATTGAACTTATTCATTTTCGATCAGAACATTTGCTTTTGATCCCTTGATTTGGAAATCATAAATTCCTTTGCAATTGAGCCTTGAATTAGTCCGTTGTTTCTATACCCCAATGCCTTTGCATTGTTTCTTCTTCTGATTGTGTGTCGATGCTCACATCAGCTCCGCTATGGACCGTCGGATCCTTTGTTGTAATATCATCTGACAGTGTCCTTCGTATACAAAAACCTCGAGAAGATCTTTCTTGGATACATGATGCATTCTGTATATTGTATCCTCTCCTTTTGTCACCCATGCTCTACTATTGAGCTTGTGATATTTACTCTTGAAACTTGTGGTATATGTTTTTAAGAAGCCTCTATGGGTTGAACATATGTCTTCTCTAAACCGTGTGAACCCGAAAGTTTTCACGAGTCATACTCTTCTGGTGCATCGCCAGATAAAATTTCAACACTGCAACTTCTTCGAAGACGGGAAGTGAATGAAAGGTTATGCATTAAAGAAGTGGGAGTCGACCTTGAACTTTGTGTTCATGCCCATGGACATGATGTAGATCGTATCATGGAAACTTTTTGTAATAATAAATATTTCCTTGATAAATATCATCTGGTAGCTGTGAATTGATCCTTTGCAACTGTGGTTCCGACCATGTTTGTTCTCCTTTGATTTTATTTCTCGGACAAGTTAAATTACTTGCCTTCTGCAGGTCAGTACGCCTTCCCAACCTCTATTTTGTTCTACCTTCGAGTATTACCCCCTGGTATCTCGAGAATATCCACCCATTGCACTTCATCTATGAAATTCTGACGAAGTAGTACCTTTTCCCATCATAGTCACTCCACGGGTTCTGGGTTGTCGTCAACCGAGAACACCAATTGGTGAATCGAATCAATACGGAGATTCATTACTCTCAGTACTTTGTTGTTGAGAAGTTTAATACTCCATCACGTAACTCCTAGCCTGGTCAGCTATATCATTATCATGCTAAACCTTAACTGTGCTACCTGGTCCTTAATCTTGGAGCACAACTTTCGATGATGAGCTAAGCTTACGTCGATCTTCCTCGTCCCATCAATTCTCCTTGAGCAACAAACTTGATTCCAAGTTTGTGTCGTACCCTTGGTTCCAATAACCTTTCGCTTCACCATTCATTTGACTTGATGTCATCGCCGATCGTTTACATCTTGAAATATCTCGACAAAGTGTGTCGTGATCATCATCAACCTTATGAGCTCTTCCAGGATATCAATTGAGTTCATGATGAGAAATACTATCCTTGCCCTCGATGATCTGCGTTATCATCAACCACTTTATTGCCTTCCCACCAACACAAGCTTGTTCGTGTTTGATGTTATACCTTGAGTTCCTTGCTATCTAGCAATTGTTCTCCCTTACCTTGGAACATTAACATCTCTTATGTCATCAATGTTGTGAGAATTTCACCACCGCTTAAGAATTCTTGGTATGGTGATACTTCTCACCATCACCATTCTTTCTTGGGTCCTCGTGTTGGTTCCAACCGGGGTACCAACAAGTGAGCGGTGCTGTTTGGATTCCGCCCTTCTAGCAACCCTATTGCTTTGAAGTTAATGGCCGGTCGTTCATTCTTAGACTATTGATTATTGAATCACCATTCCAATGTTGGCCGTGCAACCCAGCCCATATTTCGGGTGCACCTTTCAACCATTGTTAAATTGTTTATGTTTTCCTCAAGCATACATCAATATATCATTTTGATCTGACAAATGTTATCTCCTTGTTCACATATTTGTGGAAATCCATCCTTTGGAAATTTTGATGAATTGTCGCTGAGTTCATCAGCCACCTCCTCATCCTCTCCTTAGTTTAATGATGAACTCTAGTTTTGGAACTCACTCCCATAGTTCATTCCCCGACTCCGAGTTATCCTGACACCAATCAGATCTGTATCTCGGTCAGTCATGATGGTTGGAACATTTTCCAAGAGTCATAGCATTGATCTTTATATAACCCAGTAAGGTGATGTCATGCCTAGCACACCTGACCGAGGACCGAGTGTTATAGTTTCCTTTTTAACAAGGTTATCCATTCTTCCATGAGGAAACTGTAAGACTTATTCTATAAGTTGTTTTCGATGGATCCTTTGTATACAAAGCCTGACCTTCGCTTGAAGACCATGTCAATACTGTCTCGAAGCATATTTGTGGTACTCCGATTTTCAACAAGAACATTTGAATCCCAATGCTAAATGTTTCTTGCTCAATTATCCGAACACCGTTGTATGGGTAATGTCATGAAATGTTTCTCCCCTTACCTAAAGGGTTTTCTACATTATATCCTGTCATGGATGTCATCCTCTGCTTATCATTGGGAAGGACATACCCCTGAGATATCTGAGAATCATATTTTCCTTTCCATTATTTGGTTTAACCTTTCTGGTGATCATTATGGTCTAAGCAGTATTAATTTCCTGCTTATGTAAACCCCTCGTGTACAATTTTGTCAGTAAGACCCTGTTACTTTTGTTGATGACATTCCGGTAACCACCGATGGACGAGAACTTTTCCTATTGGTTCGCCTCGTTGCAACGAGCGGGAAAATGGTTCTCTTCATCCCTCGCCCTAGGTACCAACGTTGTTACCGACATAACTGACATGGTACTCTCTGACATGCCTCGCTATCATGACCGTGCAAGATGTCACTGCTCCAAAAAAAACACATGGTGGGCCCATAACCCACAGTTCCACAGGATCGAACCCAACTCTCCTGTACACCCCCTGATCCCAAGGTTGTTCCTCGCGCGTAATTCATGAGCCACTTTCCGAGAGATCATCAATTCTGGAATCAGACACAATACTTATTCCCGTTGCTTTGAACCCCTTTCACGCCCTGATTCAGGCATCGAACGATTGCCTACCGGTTTGAAATTTTGGTACAATCGTATATTGCACTCAACAAATTCACTGAAATACAACTCGTGGGGTACCTTGTGTATTTCCCATTGAGTTCACCGTCAGATGCCCAGCTTTGTGCAAATGCATTCTTCCGGAGTTTTTCCCCTTGGTCGCGTTCGTAGGACGATGGAGATCCCGAAGAAAGGATGCCGACTTCATCATGATGACCTGAAGCGGAGAAATGAAGACATCAATGTACTGGACCGGTCTCCTCGAGAAGAGCAAGCCAGAATGAGAAGACCCGCTAGATTCGTTACCAAACCTTCCCCCTTTCACTACCTCTTAAATCTCGGGACGAGATTTCTTGTAGTGGAGGAGAATTGTGACGCCCGGATAATCAAGCTACAGTAACCTCTGCTAATGATGCCACGTCACCACTCTTACTGTTACAGATCTCACGATGATTCAATCCCGTTCGAATTCAAAATTTAAAATCAAGTCAAACGGTAAAGTTTTCAAACATTAAAATTAAAATGTTCTAGAGGTGGCAAATAATGCTTAGGTAATTATGGAGGATCACATTTTTATAAAATAATTAAAAGCACTAAACTAAATAAAATAGTGGCTTAAACAAATAATTAAATGCATTTTATAAATATTAAAACATTAAACTATTTTATTAGGTATGAGAAATTCATGTGGCAATAGAGTATTTATAAATACTAATTTAGGGGCTAGTGGTATATTTAATAAAACTAAAATAAATAGAAACTAAGTTAGAAAGGAAAAATAGATAAAAGGAAAAAGCTCAAAACAAAAAGAACACAAAAAAAGCACGCAAGACCACCC
>NC_041385.1:822148050-822160558 GCF_002162155.2 Triticum dicoccoides
CCGCGGTGAGGCCCCGGCCTCTCCCCTCTCCCCTCTCCCCTCTGTCCCCGCGCGGGCACCATCGCGTCGGCTCGCCGTGTCCGCTGCCGCGCCCGCCGGCCACGCCCTGTCATGGCCCACCTCCCCTCTCGCCTGCAACCAGCGGTGGCTCTGCTCTTCTCCCCCTCTCCCCGAACCTGCTGCGGCCAACGCGCCCGCGCGGATGCTCGCCCGGCGGCGCCCGTCCGCTCACACCATGGCAGCCCTCGACCCGTGTGCTCCCCCTGCATCCTACAGTCACCCAGCGCCTTCGCCGCCCGTTAGCGCCTGGGCGCCCGGTAGTGCCCCCACGCCCGTGCGCCCGCTTGGCCCCTGTGGGCCAATGACAGTGGGGGCCCACGCCCCCAGGACGTTTAAAAAAAGGAATTAATAAAAATAATAATAAATAATAGATAAATAAATAAATAATGGAATTAGTTATTTAATTAACTTAATTAATTCTGATTGAATTAACTTATTAAGGTTAATTAACCTAGTGATAAATTAACCTAATTAACTACTGTTAATTAGTTAATTAATTAATATGACAATGGGGCCCACCCCCTAATTAATCTCGATTAATTTGATTAAACTGGTTAATTAAAAGGTGTCACTGACCAGTGGGACCCACTTGTCAGGTTGACCATGTCAACTCTGTTGACTGCTGATGTCAGCATGGCATCATGCTGATGTCATTAATTCATTTTCGAATTAATTAAATAATTAATTAAATTCCAGAAATTAATAAAATCTTTAGAAAATCATATCTTTTAATCCGTAACTCGGATTAAAATATTTTCAACATGAAAGTTGCTCAGAACGACGAGACGAATCCGGATACGCAGCCTATTCGTCCGCCACACGTCCCTAGCATAGTGAACCTGCAACATTTCACCTCCGGTTCATCTGTCCGAAAACGCGAAACACCAGGGATACTTTCTCGGATGTTTCCCCCTTTCGCCGGTATCACCTACTACCGCGTTAGGGCACACCTAACTCCGCTCATTGTCATGTAATGCGTCGTCATGCTTATGTTTGCATTGTATTTACTGTTTCTTCCCCCTCTTCTCTCCGGTAGACTACGAGACCGACGCTGCTGCTGCCCAGTTCGACTACGGTGTTGACGACCCCTCCTTCTTGCCAGAGCAACCAGGCAAGCCCCCCCTTGATCACCAGATATCGCCTATTCTTCTCTATACTGCTTGCATTAGAGTAGTGTAGCATGATACTGTTCGGTTACTCCTATTCTGTTGCATAGCCTGACACTGTTGCTACATCTGTTGATACCTTACCTGCAATCCTAAATACTTAGTATAGGATGCTAGTTTATCATCATTGGCCCTACATTCTTGTCAGTCTGCCTTGCTATACTATTGGGCCGTGATCACTCGGGAGGTGATCACGGGTATATACTATACATATATACATACTATACAGTTGGTGACTAAAGTCGGGTCAGCTCGATGAGTACCCGCAAGTGATTCTGATGAGGGGGCTGAAAGGACAGGTGGCTCCATCCCGGTAGAGGTGGGCCTGGGTTCCCGATGGCCCCCGACTGTTACTTTGTGGCGGAGCGACAGGGCAGGTTGAGACCACCTAGGAGACATGTGGGCCTGGCCCTGTTCGGCATTCGCGGATACTTAACACGCTTAACGAGATCTTGGTATTTGATCTGAGTCTGGCTACTGGCCTATACACACTAACCATCTACGCGGGAGTAGTTATGGGTATCCCGGCGTCGTGGTATCAGCCGAAGCCTTCTTGACGTCCGCGACGGAGCGGCGCGCGCCAGATTGGACTGGAACGCCTACTCTTGTATAAGGGAGGCTAGGTCTGCTTCCGGCCGCCCTCGCAACGTGCAGGTGTGCAATGGGAGATGGGCCCAGACCCCTGCGCGTGTAGGTTTAGACCGACGTGCTGACCTCTCTGTTGTGCCTAGGTGGGGCTGCGACGTGTTGATCTTCCGAGGCCGGGCATGACCCAGGAAAGTGTGTCCGGCCAAATGGGATCGAGCGTGTTGGGTTATGTGGTGCACCCCTGCAGGGAAGTTAATCTATTCGAATAGCCGTGATCTTTGGTAACAGGACGACTTGGAGTTATACCTTGACCTTATGACAACTAGAACCGGATACTTAATAAAACACACCCAGACAAGTTCCACAGACAACCCGGTGATCGCTTTTCCACAGGGCGACGAGGGGAGGATCGCCGGGTAGGATTATGCTATGCGATGCTACTGGAGATGCTACTTGGAGATGCTACTTGGAGGACTTCAATCTACTCTCTTCTACATGCTGCAAGACGGAGGCTACCAGGAGCGTAGTCTTCGACAGGATTAGCTATCCCCCTCTTATTCTGGCATTCTGCAGTTCAGTCCACTGATATGGCCTCCTTACACATATATCCATGCATATGTAGTGTAGTTCCTTGCTTGCGAGTACTTTGGATGAGTACTCACGGTTGCTTTCTCCCCCCTTTTCCCCCTTTCCTTTCTTTGTGGTTGTCGCAACCAGATGCTGGAGTCCGGGAGCCATACGCCACCTTCGACGACGACTCCTACTACACTGGAGGTGCCTACTACTACGTGCAGCCCGCTGACGACGACCAGGAGTAGTTAGGAGGATCCCAAGCAGGAGGCCTGCGCCTCTTTCGATCTGTATCCCAGTTTGTGCTAGCCATCTTATGGCAACTTGTTTAACTTATGTCTGTACTCAGATATTGTTGCTTCCGCTGACTCGTCTATGATCGAGCACTTGTATTCGAGCCCTCGAGGCCCCTGGCTTGTAATATGATGCTTGTATGACTTATTTTATTTTTAGAGTTGTGTTGTGATATTTTCCCGTGAGTCCCTGATCTTGATCATACACGTTTGCATGTATGATTAGTGTACGATTGAATCGGGGGCGTCACAGCTGAAGTGCTAAAATAAGAATGCATTAAAATGTTTGTCACTAAATTTTTGAATGATGAGCATGATTTCAATATTGTTAGTATGAATTCCTTGAATATCCATGATGCTAATGATATGCAAAGCCACAAGCTTGGGGATGCTATGTTTGATGAAGATGATATTTTTTGTCCCCCAAGTTTTGATGAGCAAATTTATTTTTATGATAGCATGCCTCCTATTTATGATGATTATATTGATGAAAGTGGGTTTGGAAGAGTTTCAACTTTAGAAGTAATGATCCCACTATTTTGGAGGATGTTGAATCTTATTGTGATAATTATGAAAGTGGATTTGGAGAGATAATGACTTTATTTAGTAATGATTCCACTATCTTGGAAGAGGTTTCAATTGATTTTGATGAGAACAAAGTTTCTACTTATGATGATTATTGTGATGACATGTATGCTATAAAGAATAAAGATAACCATGAAACTTGTCACCTTGATTTTAATTTTCAATTGGATTATGCCTCACATGATAGTTATTTTGTTGAGTTTGCTCGCACTACTATTCATGAGAAGAAATTTGTTTATGTGGAGAGTAATAAAATTTCTATGCTTATGGCTCATGAAAAAAATGATTTATGTGATGGTTATATTGTTGAATTCATTCATGATGCTACTGAAAATTATTATGAGGGAGGAGCATATGCTTGTAGGAATTGCAATAATATCAAGTTTCCTCTCTATGTGTTGAAAATCTTGAAGCTATGCTTGTTTTGCTTTCATATGCTAGTTGATTCTTGTTCCCATAAGTTGTTTGCTCACAAAATACTTATGCATAGGAAGTGGGTTAGACTTAAATGTGTTAGTCATATACTTCATGATTCTCTCTTTGTGTTTCAATTCTTATCTTTTATGTGAGCATCATTGAAATCATCATGCCTAGCTAAAAAGGCATTAAAGAAAATCGCTTGTTGGGAGACAACCCGGTATTTATCCTTACTGTTTTTCTGTGTCCACATGATTAATCTAATGTAGTAATAATGTTTTATAGCTTTTGTTTCAATAAAGTGCCAAGTAGAACCTTTGGGAAGACTTGGGTGAAAGTTAATGAGATCTTGCTGTAAAAAATAGAAACATTGCGCTCACGAGAATAATTTACATTTTTAACAGAAGAGTGATTTAAAGTTAATTCTTTTTGCAGAAGATTAATAGACAAATTACTCACGTCCAGCAATTAATTTCAGAATTTTTGGAGTTACAGAAGTATTCGAGAATTACAGATTACTACAAATTGTTCTGTTTTTGACAGATTCTGTTTTCTATGTATTGTTCGCTTATTTTGATGAATCTATGAGTAGTATCGGAGGGTACGAACCATAGAGAAGTTGGAATACAGTTGGTATTACACCAATATGAATTTAGAATGAGTTCACAATAGTACCTAAGCGGTGATTTATTTTCTTATACTAACGGAGCTTACGAGTTTTCTGTTAAGTTTTGTGTTGTGAAGTTTTCCAGTTTTGGGTAAAGATTCGATGGACTATGGAATAAGGATTGGAAAGAGCCTAAGATTTGGGATTCCCAAGGCACCCCAAGGTAATATTCAAGGACAACCAAGAGCCTAAGCTTGGGGATGCCCCGGATGGCATCCTCTCTTTCGTCTTCGCTCATCGGTAACTTTACTTGGAGCTATATTTTTATCCACTACATGATATGTGTTTTGCTTGGAGCGTCATTTTGTTTTATTTTGTTTTACTTTCTGTTTGAATAATATCCAAAGATCTGAAATTTCTTAAATGTTAGAGAGTATTCACATAGTTGCATAATTATTCGACTACTCATTGGTCTTCACTTATATCTTTTGGAGTAGTTTGTCATTTGCTCTAGTGCTTCACTTATATCTTTTTAGAGCACGATGGTGGTTTTATTTTGAAGAAACATATGAACTCTCATGCTTCACTTATATTATTTTGAGAGTCTTAAACACCATGGTAATTTTCTTTGGTTATGAATTTAGTCCTAATATGATGGGCATCCAAGAGGGATATAATAAAAAAATTAATATAAAGTGCATTGGATACTATGAGAAGTTTGATTCCTTATGATTGTTTTGAGATATGAGGATGGCAATATTAGAGTCATGCTAGTGAGTAGTTGTGAATTTGAGAGATACTTGTGTTGAAGTTTGTGATTCCCGTAGCATGCACGTATGGTGAACCGTTATGTGATAAAGTCTGAGCATGATTTATTTATTGATTGTCTTCCTTATGAGAGGCAGTCGGGGATGACCGATGGTCTTTTCCTACCAATCTATCCCCCTAGGAGCATGCGCGTATTACTTCATTTCGATAACTAATAGGCCTTTGCAATAAGTATGTGAGTTCTTTATGACAAATGTTGAGTCCATGGATTATACGCACTCTCAACCTTCCACCATTGCTAGCCTCTCTTGTGCCGCGCAACTTTTGCCGGTACCATACACCCACCTTATACCTTCCTCAAAACAGCCACCATACCTACCTATTATGGCATTTCCATAGCCATTCTGAGATATATTGCCATGCAACTTTCCACCATTCTGTTTATTATGACACGCTCCATCATTATCATGTAGTTGACATCGTATTTGTGGCAAAGCCACCGTTCATAATTTTTCATACATGTCACTCTTGAATCATTGCACATCTCGGTACACCGTCGGAGTCATTCACATAGATTCATAATTTATTCTAAGTATTGAGTTGTAATTCTTGAGTTGTAAGTAAATAAAAGTGTGATGATCTTCATTATTAGAGCATGGTCCCAGTGAGGAAAGGATGATGGAGACTATGATTCCCCCACAAGTCGGGATGAGACTCCGGACGAAAAAATAAAAAATAAAAAAAGAGGCCAAAAAAAGAGAAGGCCCAAAAAAAGAGAGAAAAAAGAGAAGGGGCAATGCTGCTATCCTTTTACCACACCTGTGCTTCAAAGTAGCACCATAATCTTCATGATAGAGAGTCTCCTATGTTGTCACTTTCATATACTAGTTGGAATTTTTCATTATAGAACTTCGCTTGTATATTCCAATGATGGGCTTCCTCAAAATGCCCTAGGTCTTCGTGAGCAAGCGAGTTGGATGCACACCCACTTAGTTTCTTTTTGAGCTTTCATACACTTATAGCTCTAGTGCATCCATTGCATGGCAATCCCTACTCACTCACATTGATATCTATTGATAGGCATCTCCATAGCCCGTTGATACGCCTAGTTGATGTGAGACTATCTTCCTCCTTTTTATCTTCTCCACAACCACCATTCTATTCCACCTATAGTGCTATGTCCATGGCTCACGCTCATGTATTGCGTGAAGATTGAAATTTTTTGAGAACATCAAAAGTCTGAAACAATTGCTTGGCTTGTCATCGGGGTTGTGCATGATTAAATACGTTGTGTGATGAAGATAGAGCATAGCCATACTATATGATTTTGTAGGGATAGCTTTCTTTGGCCATGTTATTTTGAGAAGACATGATTGCATTATTAGTATGCTTGAAGTATTATTGTTTTTATGTCAATATTAAACATTTGTTTTGAATCTTATGGATCTGAATATTCTTGCCACAATAAAGAGAGATTACATTGATAAATATGTTAGGTACCATTCCACATCAAAAATTCTGTTTTTATCATTTACCTACTCGCGAACGAGCAGGGAATAAGCTTGGGGATGCTTGATACGTCTCCAACGTATCTATAATTTTTTATTGTTCCATGCTATTATATTATCCATCTAGGATGTTTTATATGCATTTATATGCTATTTTATATGATTTTTGGGACTAAATAACCTAGAGCCCAGTGCCAGTTTTTGTTTTTTTCCTTGTTTTTGAGTTTTACAGAAAAGGAATACCAAATGGAGTCCAATTGACGTGCCAATTTTTGATGATTTTTAATGGACCAAAAGAAACCCCCGAAGTAAAAGAGTAGGGCCAGAAGAGTCCCGAGCCGTCCACGAGGGTGGAGGGCGCGTCCTACCCCCCTGGGCGCGCCCCCCTATCTCGTGGACGACTCGGAGACCCCCCTGACGTGACACCGACGCCAAAAATTCCTATAAATACAAAAACCCCTAGAAATAAACCTAGATTGGGAGTTCCGCCGCCGCAAGCCTCTATAGCCACCAAAAATCTCTCGGGAGACCGTTCCGGCACCCTGCCGGAGGGGGAATCCATCACCAGTGGACATCTTCATCATCCCGGTGCTCTCCATGACGAGGAGGGAGTAGTTCACCCTCGGGGCTGAGGGTATGTACCAGTAGCTATGTATTTGATCTCTCTCTCTCTCTCTCTATCTCGTGTTCTTGATTTGGCACGATCTTCATGTGCCATGAGCTTTGCTATTATAGTTGGATCCTATGATGTTTCTCCCCCTCTACCTTCTTGTAATGGATTGAGTTTTCCCTTTGAAGTTATCTTATTGGATTGAGTCTTTAAGGATTTGAGAACACTTGATGCATGTCTTGCATGGGATACCCGTGGTGCAATGGGTATTCTATTGATTCACTTGATGTATGTTTTGGTGATCAACTTGCGGGTTCAGTGACCTTGTGAACTTATGCATAGGAGTTGGGACACGTTTTCGTCTTGACTCTCCGGTAGAAACTTTGGGGCACTCTATGAAGTTCTTTGTGTTGGTTGAATAGATGAATCTAAGATTGTGTGATGCATATTGTATAATTAAACCCGCGGATATTTGAGGTGACATTGAAGTATCTAGGTGACATTAGGGTTTTGGTTGATTTGTGTCTGAAGGTGTTATTTTACTACAAACTATAGGGCTGCTTGTGACACTTATAGGAATAGCGCAATGGATTGATCGGAAAGAATAACTTTAAGGTGGTTTTGTACCCTACCATAATCTCTTCATTTGTTCTGCGCTATTAGTGACTTTGGAGTGACTCTTTGTTGCATGTTTAGGGATTGTTATATGATCTAATTATGTTATTATTGTTGAGAGAATTCGCACTAGTGAAAGTATGAACCCTAGGCCTTGTTTCTTACCATTTCAATACCATTTACGCTCACCTTGCTGTTTTTATATTTTCAGATTACAAAAACTTATATCTGCCATTCATATTGCACAAAATTGTATATTTAGGTGTATAATATATATAAAATGTATATATACAGTTTATTCTCAAAAAACTATATATATACTGTTTAGAAAAATTATACAAAAAGTTATACATATTTATGTGTATTGTATAATATACGTAGGACCCTTCTTCATAGACTCGTAACATTGAACATTGAATATTCGTAGGACCCTTCTTCGTAGAATCCGAACAACACACAAAATTGTATAATATACATAAGACCCTTTTTCAATACTTCCAACATTTTTTCAATTTACAGTAAACTTTTTAGTATGCGATATTTTTTGTAAACACACACTGAAAATTGCACATTATTTTAATATACAATGATCTTATTTAAATATACAATGAACTTCTCTGAATTATAAAAATGTTTATCATATATATATATTGAACAATCTTTTAATATACCATATATATATATATTTAATATACCATAATGATCAAAGAAATATGAAAAAAGAAACAGATACAAAAGAACGCAACGGACAAAGTATACAAAGATATATGTCTGCTAGTCTAAACGAACGGTGTAATGGAGCAGCGGCGACGAGCGCTCATCGACGATTTCTTGCGCGGTTTCAAATCTTTGCCGGCGTGTGCTTTTTTCCCTCCGGAGTTTTGCAATTAAATCATGGTATAAACAAAATATATGCCTTCCCTAAGAACTAACTCATGCAGTGGCGCAGCTGTCAGAGTGCTCGCGCGGTAATTGTCCTCTCCAGGGTTCGAATCCCGGCGGGTGCATCACCTTGCAGAATAAGTTATTTTTCACCTGAGATAATCTTACGATCGCTTCATAAATAAATTATGTTTGAAATGCAAATAGTTACATTTATATTGATTCACTACGTAAAATTTGGTATAAGAAAAATAAAAAATAGGTTATAAGACCAAAAATGTCGCATTTTATATATACTAGCACAAATGTGCAGTTAGTAAATCCCGCGTGTATATCGCGTTTTGGCTCCTAGGTGCATATGCAACCATTGTCAAAATACACATTTCGGAAAGTTAAAAAATTCAGAACAAAAATCCCGCGTGTATATCCGGACATTTTATGTGCGTTCACAAGGTTTCGGTGAAAAACGACGTTTTTTGTGGCTTGTGTAAAAAGATAAAGAAATGCCTCGTGAATAGTTAGAATGAAGCATCAGAAATTGTCTTTTTTACACAAGCCACAAAAGACGCCGTTTTTCACTGAAACCTTGTGCACGCACATAAAATGTCCGGATATACACGCGGGATTTTTGTTCTGAATTTTCCAACTTCTCAAAATATGTATTTCGACAATGGGTGCATATGCACCTAGGAGCCAAAGGCAATTATCGAGTTAGTAAGCCTCTCTTTCCGGTCATCTCTTTCCTTCCTAGCTTCTATTTTCTTATTGCAAGACGACTTCTTAACAGCCAGGAAAGTCAAGGGCGTATATAAATTGGATTGATGGGATTTAAGGAGGCGATGTTGGACTATTTAAGAGGAGAATTAACCTTCATTATAGCACACAACATGACTTAGCTCAGCTGGCTGCGTCATTATTCTCGAACAAGTGGTTCTGAGTTCGAATCTGGATGCCTGCACTTACTTTTGTTGGGCCCGATTTGTCGGCCAACCGTAGCGTACACACCTATTTTTTGCTGGGCTCGTCTCGGCCCGATTTATTGGGCCATCCTGAACAGGAGGTTCCGACTTCCTGCACTTAATTTTGTTGGGCCCGATTTATAGGCCAACCGCAGCATACACCCATATTTTTGTTGGGCTCGTCTCGGCCCGATTTATTGGGCCATCCTGAACAGGAGGTTCCGACTTCCTACACTTAATTTTGTTGGGCCCGATTTATTGGCCAACCGCAGCATACACACATATTTTTGCTGGGCTCGTCTCGGCCCGATTTATTGGTCCACCGTAGCACACGCATGAAGCTTTAAATGTTAGAGGAATGAACAATCAGACATGCACATTATTTTAGTACCACCTCGGACATACGTACGATTTTAGCGGCTTGACGACGGACGAAAAACAGAAGTAATAACCCTTTTATTAGTAGGTAGGTATATATATACTCCATGCGTCTCATAATACAAGAGCGTTTTTGACACTGTGTCAAGTGTGTTCTATCCATTTATAAATTTTTCCATGTTTAATTGAAATTGGTGCAATTAAAATATATTTTAATTACTCCTTAAAGCTTGCAAAAATCATAACTTAATATCTATAAATTCGAATAATATATTTTTCTGCCGTGTAACTTGCAATGTCACACTGATGTTGCAATATATTTCCAAATATTACCACAAATAGTTATTCTGTTGAAATACCTAGTCTCTATTACAACAAAATGGTTGTCTCGCACAACGGAATTTGTTTGTCTCAATATCGCTACTATATTGCAACGCCGAATCAGTTTGTTGCAATAGTTAGCCACTTTTTTGCAACAATATTTGTAACTAATGCAACGTCATGCCGATGTTGCAATATCTTTTTGAATATTACCACGAATAGTTATTCTGTTGAAATACCTAGTCTCTATTACAACAAAATGACTACCCTCACGCAACGAAATTTGTTTGTCACAATACCGCTACCATATTGCAACGCCGATACAGTTTATTGCAATATGTGGCCTATATTGCAACAAAGTTAGCATTTATCGCGATGAAATTAAGTTATGGCTATATGTGCGGCCTATTACCACAACCGGAGAATTTGTGGTAATATTAGGTTTTATTGCAACAAAACGTAGTTGTAGCAATAAATTTTGTTGCAATAGACCGGAATCCTTGTAGTGTGTATCACCATTTGTTCACTGAACTAGTGCACCTATACAATTTACCATTGTATTGGGTCAAAAGAGACTCTTTGTTATTTGATTGCTGGGTTGGTTGAGAGACCATCTTCATCCTACGTCTCCAAAGAATTGATAAACCTTAGGTCATTCATTTGAGATAAATTTGCTGCTGTCCTACAAACCTCTGCCCTTGGAGGCCCAACAACGTCTACAAGAAGAAGGTTGTGTAGTAGACATCAGCCTCCACGAGTTTGTCATCTCTCGTAAGCTCGCTCGCCAATGGGTCGAAGAACTGCATCTCGACCTCTTTTCTCTCCTTCTCCTCAACCCTAGTGCATATCCTCATGTCCTCAGGCGCGAGGAACCTCGCGAACTCACGACACTCAAGGAAATTCAGATTCGCCCCTTCCTGAAAAAACTCTACTGCTATGGCATCATAAGCGCGCGCCGCTAACTCCGGGGTGTCCCAATGGCCAAGTTTGTGGACGACATTGTCCTTTCTAATGGTGGCATAGTACTTATTTCCCTTCCGTCGCACACCACAAAACTTCAGTGCCATCTGTGACGATGCATATATATAACTAAACAAGTTAGTAAAAAATGGGCATATTAATGAGAAATACAAGTCTACAACTATACACTATATATTCTTTCACCACAAATACACTACTAGAAATACAATAAAATTACACTATCTAAAATCATAGTCTACAACTACACTACATTATTTCACCATAAGTACACCACTAGAAATTTAATAAAATGACTTAATCTAAAATCATAGTCTGCAACTACACTACATTATTTCACCACAAGTACACTACTAGAAATACAATAAAATTACACTATCTAATATCATAGTCTGCAACTACACTACATTATTTCACCACAAGTACACTACTAGAAATTTAATAAAATTACACTATCTAAAATAATAGTCTACAACTACACTACATTACTTCACCACAAGTACACTACTAGAAATTTAATAAAATTACACTATATAAAATCATAGTCTACAACTACACTAAAATTTTACACTACTCATATACACAAAATTCGATATTTTTCTGCACTACTATTACACTACACTAAGTAGAACTCACCTGCGGCGGCAGTAGATGGCAAGGTGGCGTTGCGTGCGACGGGGCCGAGGGCGTCGGCGGGGACGGGGGCGGAGGCGACGAGGACGGGGACGGGGACGGGGGCGGTGGCCGGGGTGGATGCGGAGGCAACGGCGACGGGGGCGGGGACTTCGGCGGTGGACGCGGAGGCGACGGCGGAGGGGACTTCAGCGGTGGAGGCGGAGGCGACGGCGGCGGTGGACCCACAGGGGAGGCGAGGGCGACGGGGGCGGCGGCGATTTAATGGGGACTGCCGGTTGTGGGTGTTGGGAGGGGGGATTTAATCAATATCTCCTGCGGGGGGCGGCAGGGTAATTGCTGGCGTTGGCCTACGAGGCTAACGCCATTGCTATCTTTTACACATATTGTTTTTATATTTATATAGATGTTTAGTTTATTATTTTATTATTTTATTTTCCTATTGTTTATTATGTAATTGTTTTGTTTTCCTATTGTTTATTATTTTATTGTTTTATTTTCTAACATCGATCCATCTCATTAATCTAGCATAGATACATAATAGTTGAAGGATGAAAATAATAACACACA
>NC_041385.1:822161180-822182950 GCF_002162155.2 Triticum dicoccoides
GCCGCCTCCCGGCTCTCTCCCCCGCGCGCCACCGCCGGGCTCTCTCCCCCCGCGCCGCTGCCTGGCTCTCTGCCCCACGCGCCGCCGCCTGGCTCTCTCCCCCGCACGCCGCGGCTACCTCAGCAGACCCCACCCCAGGCACAACTCGCCCGTGCCAACAAAGGTCGTCCACCTTCTTCCTCCATGCTCGTCCATGACGAATGCGGCCGCGGGTTCGCCGGATCCGCTCCGGCGTTGCACATTCATCTGTGCTCCACTTGGTTTCCTCCTCCTCCCATGTCCCTCCTACCCCCATCAGAGTGACGTCCATTACCTTCTTCCATCATCGGCAGATGGAGCAGGAGGTGCTCCAGCAGGCATCCACCGGCAAGATAGGCAGGTATGCCTCCATCTTCCACCTCCCCTACTCTCCGTTGGTGCAGGAGCGACACCGTGTAGTTCGCCCGCATTGTTGAACTGTACATGAGACTTGGTAGCGTGTATTGTCTGTTCAATTCCCTCTACACGACAACAGTACAATGATAGAAAATCAATCAGTTCAAAATATATATGCTGGAGGTTTGTCGGACATTACAATCTCCCTAAACTAAAACATTTGTTGTTCAAGACAAAAAAATTATTTCTGTGATACATTAGCCGGGACATGTTCTTGCCCAAAAGCTTGTTCGGAACAAAAAGCACTATTGCATAACTATTAATCCATTCATGATAGTGATCCAATAGATGCTAAAAAGCAGTACCATTATTTCCTAATGCTTTATACAGTTAAAACATATCTATCATGAGTTTGGAGATTTGCTCATACCAAAGTAAACTAGCATTTGTATTGATCCAATATTTCTATGACATTTATAGAATCTTGGTTTGAAAATCTTGGTAAGATGCACATGGTACATCTGCCATTCAAGTTTTGACATATACTAAGTGATTTAAACTTTTCATATTGGACACTCTTGGCAATTGTTTATTAACGAACAATACTATTTTGATTGGCTTTTGGTATGATGCCAGGAAAACTACTATCGTGTGCGGCTGCGGCAGGTTCTTGTCGCCATTGCCTGAGAGAAGCATCGCCGGTCCTGGACTTTGTCCTGAGAAAAGCATCGACGGTCGGGAGAGTTCGAAGGTCAGAGTATGAAGTTCAACATGGAAAATTGTCGTGGATTGCATTACTTGAGAAATTTCCATGTGTTCTGCATTTTAGGTAGCGGAGAATCAGTAAGTTATACTACTGGTGCACGCCATGTTCAAGGATTTTGCCATGCTCGAGCATCCACTGGCTCCAACCTCCACCCGCTGCCGCGAGCCTGGGATCCGCAACCTCTGACCTCGCGTGGACCTTGGCTGGTTTTTCTATCCCGAGTGCCGCCGCCGGCCTCCCTGCAGCACGGCTTCGGTTCCCTCTCTGGTTGCATCTGCGCCAACCATCTCTACGAGACTACCCTATTCCTTCGCTGGACTACTCCTTCCACCAGCAGCCCTCTAGAAAACCTCATGTCTCATATTTGTTCTTATTTTCTTGCAGGATGCATCAAAAAGCCAGATTCACAAATTCATCTTCTATATGCTTTTCAGTTCATCGACTTCCCATTGGTACGTCCAATTTATTTTGTGTTTCAGTCTTCTTCCTATAGCACTTGTGCTTGATAATGATGTTGTACACAAAAATGGCTTATGAGATATCTGGATAACGTGTATACAAATGGTTTTTGGTTAATATTTTGTATGATTCATTTGGCAAAAAAGATTCTTGTTCTTTGTGGAGCTTTATACAACACTTCTGTCATCATAGCCTTTTTAGGACTGCACATCTACATGGAAAAGTTCGCCTACAAAATAGGGTTCAGTTGGGTTCAAAAAAGTATATTTTACACACACACAATGCTTGAAGTTCGATTACTGATGCTTAGTAAGTACATTTTCTATAGTTGGTTTCTGTACTAAACTCATTATTAGTTTGGCTTGTATTATTTTGTTAGTTCATGAAAAAACACAAAATAGTTGGGTGCATGCGCAAAAATATCATCAGTACACGTTTCAAAATTATGTAAGTTTAGATATATCACCTAAAAAGAGTTCAAAGAATTGATGCAGTATTTTATCAGTACATGTCCATTAGCAAAAATTCATGTTACAAATGTTTTCGTACTTCCATTTTACAAAAAACAGATGGCATTTGCCGCTCCAATTGTGGAGAAAATGCAGTGAAATAAATAAAGTGTCCTCTCAAAAGTTCATATATACTTGCAGAAAACATGATGCTCTTCAGATGTTTGCTTAAATGCCTAAACAAAGATCAATTTTAGTTCAATGCAAATCTTATTTTAAGTTCAGTGCAATTCTTTATTTTAGTGTGGGCAATCCTTCAAATGTCTTGCCTTATATTACTGCCTCATCCATCAGATTGTTGCGAAAAGATTTGTTGCCCATGGCAACAGTAAACATTTTATTCATGAAAACTCATGTCTTTATCAATTGCTATTTGAAAATGTGTTCTGGATTGTAGATAATATCTTTCTATACTCTTTCTTGATGTCAGTACACAGAACAAAAAAAATTACATCAAAGTGACAATGTTTAGGTAAGTATAGGGTACATGTATACAACATTTAATCTGTAGTAGTAGTAGCAGTCTTGCTATGTAATCCATTAGCGTGAACAGCTAGCGGTTCATCTTAACCGGTGTGCTCTTGTTATCAGTTCGTGTGTGCTCATGTCATCAGGTCGTGTGCCAATTTGTTATCAGTTTTGTGTGTGTGTGAGTTGGTAAACCAAGTGTGGCTGCTGCAGAAAAAAGGCACGGGGATGTGTTGCCCTCAATTCTCTCTCGACAAATCCAGCAGTGTAGGTTCTCCGGTGCCCCAAGTATTGCCGGCGGCGATGCCCGCATAATGGCCCATTCGAGAGATGCTACTTTTGGTGCATATTTATCTATTTAGTTTTGTGTTCTGTTGTTTGCTCGAGTTGATCCTTGTGCTAATGTTTGTATATGTTGTGCACTTTTGATCCCATCATGAAGTGAAAATGACAAGCGAGCTAAGTACTAGTTCCTAAAGTTTGCAAGTTCGAACGGATAAACATAGAAAAGTTCATTGAAAAAGTTTGGTTTGCCTATTCCGTGAAAATTTCTTGCTAAAGAAATATCTCTTGTGCACTTATTTATTCGCCTGAATATTTGGTTTGATTCTTAGGTGCAAGATGGGGGCCGCTGACGTCGCTAAATCCCTATACAAACTACTAGTTGGCTGCTCCCAACGGTAAATGTGGTTGGGTTCAGCAGCTAGCTCTTCCTAGAGCAAACATTTGGAGAACTTTATCGTGTTCTTGTGGTGGTGATTGATTTTAGGATTAGTAGCTAGCTTGCGTATGGAACCTGCAAGTTCAATATTCGCATTAGATTCAGTTTTTGTTGTACAAATGTCTTAGTGTTCACATTTATTTGGGTAGAAGTTTATTTTAGTTCAGCTATAGAAACCATGTAGGTTCACTGATGATGATTCCATAAGTTTGGACAAGAAAACAAACAAGAAATTAAACACAAAACTTTAAATTCTATAATTTCAAGTGCTCATCCACACATGATAATTCAAGATAGTAAAAGTTTAAAATGGTAAAAGCTCAAGTCGCAAAACAAGAGAAGTCTAAAACATCGTTGCAAAAAAAATTGACTTCCAAAAAAGGGAAACACGCAAAAACATTTTTTGGGAAAAAAATAGCATTCAGTTCAAAGATATAAACTATGCAAGTTCGGTGCAAAGTTCTACAAAAAAACTCAAAAAATAGCCGTCCATTGTTGAAAAAATTGTAAGTTCAACACGATGTCCTAGATAAGTTTGTGAAAAACCTAAAAAAAAACCATGAAAATTCAAATGGTAAAATTTCAAGTCGTAAAATGAGAGAAGTCCAAAACAACGTTGAAAAAATGTTAGTTAAAAAAACACACAAAAACACACGCGACAGCCACTCCAGTCCAGGCGTAGTAAGTACCTCATTCCAAGTTAAAAACGGTGGTCCGTTCGGAATAAAAGAAATGACAGAAATTCAAATTGTAAAAATTCAAGCAAAAAAAGAAACCCCATGAAAATCCTGCTTAGTAAGTACCTCAGTACAAGTCGTAAAATGAGAGATGTTCAGAACATCGTTGTCAAAAAAATGTTGAGTTCAAAAAAAAGAAACAAAACAAAACAGTTTTTTGAATAAAATATCATTCAGTTCGATGATACAAACCATGCAAGTACAGGGGCGACGATACAGTAAACCGTTCAAAATTTACGAGCAAAAATATTACCCAAAAACAGAGCAAAAGCTAGTTAGTGAAAACATGCTTAGTACAAATCCATGCAAACATCAGTACAAATACTCTTTTTTCAGAATAATACAAAATTACTCTACAAAAAATAGCTCAGTACAAACGCACACATATATCAGTACAAGTAATCTGTTTTTCAGACGGGAAAACAACAGGATCCGTCTTGCGTATTCGAAATTACTCTTAAATGGTTGCGAGGTAGAGAAAACGCCCAACATGACTAAGTTTCGCATTTTCGATAGCTATCCAACAGTATATTATTTGCCCCATTTCGACAAACTTAAAAAAAACGTGTTCAAAACCAATTTTAACCGTATTTGAATTCATATTTAAACCTCAAGGAATTAACAAAAAAATTAAATACGTAAAAGTTGCGCATTTTCCATAGATTTCCAATGCTGTATCATTTGCATCAATCTGACAAACCGTTTGCAAAAAACTGTGAAAAAACATTTCGCCCAGAATTTCACCGTTTTTTAAATTACTTTTAAATCATATAGAATTTGAAAAAATAGTAGATATATGGAATATGCGGATTTTCACAAGCTTTCCAACGCCATCTCATTTGCTCAATTCCGACAAACTGTTTGAAAATTAAGTCGAAAATATGATTCGCCTTTTCGGTTTCGAAAAAAATGGTTTTTTCAAAACTGCTCTTAAATCATTTTTTTTGCAAAAACAAATTATAAGATTGTAATGTGGACATCAAGAGCTTTCCAATGATATATTACACGCCCCATTTCGACAAAAAAATTTGCAAAAAAATTTGAACTAAAGAAGACGATTTTTAACCGCAACAGAAAGCATCAGTTCTACCGCTCGAATTTCATCAGTTCAACCGGTTGAATTCATCAGTTCAAGTAGGGTAACAGAATAATATTCTGTTACGCGTAACAGAATAGCCCAGATGTCTGTGTGTAGGGTGGATCTATTATGATAACACCCTTAAGAGTCTTATTATGATAACACCGGAGCTTATTCTCATAACACCCCGACCGAACTGCGGACGCAAACAAAAAAGACAAAACCCACCCCGCCTTATCCTCTCCTCCACCCCTCGCTCTCCCCTCCCGACCTTTCCCTACTCGACCCGCCTCCTTCCCGCAACCGCCCCCCCACCCGATCCACCTCTCTGCGCCAGCCCACCACAAGACCAACCTCCGCCGCCACTCCCACCTTTCTCCTCCGGCGGGCCACCCCACAACCTCCCTCCTTCTCCCGCCCGCCGGCCTCTCCTACCCACCTTCTCCCTCCGTGCGTTACCCGCCCCTGATGCGGATCCTTCCTGGCCCGGATCCAGGCAAAGGCGCCCCCACCAACCCCCGCCACCTTCCTCCGACGACGGCTAGCATGACCGCTGCCTCCCCACGCCACCTCTGCCCCAACCCCAACCGACGCCCTCCAACTCCAGATCGAACTGCACCACGCCGCTCAGCGACAGGCGCTAGATCTGGGACCGATGACCCGGTCCACGGCGGCGTGTCAAGAGGTGGATCTCGACGGGGCGATGGTCGTCCATGCTCCTACACTTGGCGTCGAGCACATCGGCCTTGAGCACCTTCTCCGGTGCGGCGCGCACCACCCGAGCCGTCGCCACACCCTTCCCACCTTTTCCATGTGCGATGGGTCCCACCCGAGCCGCCACACCACGTCCAATGGTGGCCCTACTACTGTGTAGGCGGGGGATTGAGAGGAACTGCACCTCGACTCCAGTGAGGTACATGTTGGATTCTTATGTGATTTGGTTGCTCCTCTAGTGCAGTTCGGCTTGGATTGAGAAGTGCCACATCTTGCTGACCTCCATCCCCATTTTCTCCTTGTGGAGCTCGGCGGCGCGCCACGTGCAGTTTGGTGCTCATCACGGCGCGTCCATGCAGTACGGCTCGACGAGCTGCCACTCTTCCTCTTGCAGTCCAGGCGTCCCGGCCTTGGAGTGCGCGGGACACCCAAGTGCAGCTCACGTGTGCGTACATGTGCAGCTCCCCCCGCGTGTGCGATGTGCATATGCAGCTCGCCGGTGCATTTCGTGCAGCTCAGTTCTGAGGAGCACCTCATCTCACATGCACAGTTGTGCTATCTATAAAAATTACACTTGTTTGGCTGCCGCTACTACAGGAAATTGAGCTTGAGCGCCTTGGTGTGGTACAACATCAGTGCGTTTCGTGTGTGATGGGGAACAAAAGAAAGGAAAAGGATGCAATTTTGTTACACTGCACTGTGGGTTGTTACTCAGTTTGTAAAATCTTTTGTTTGTAAAAAACAGTGCGCTCAGTGAAACGAAGAAGTACATTTTTTGAAATTATTTTAGTTCATTGTTAAAAGGTTTGTGGTTCCCTTTATTGCAGTGCACACGAAAGTAAAATTGCATTGGGAGTTCTAGTGCACTTCGTTGTCGCGTACGCACGATGATTTCAGTTTGATGCAGTGCGGTTTCGGTCTAAAGCAGTGCACTCATCTGTCTGATGCAGTGCACTTTGTTTGTTGCGTACGCATGATAATTTTCAGTCTATCAGATGCAGTGCGGTTTTAGTCTGAAGCAGTGCACTCATCTGTCTGATGCAATGCATTTCATTCGTCGTGTATGCATGATAATTTTTAGTCTGTCAGATGCAGTGCGATTTTCTGTCTGAAGCAGTGCACTCATCTGTTTGATGTAGTGCAGACGATGATTTGGGTGTCACAAAAAACTGAGTGTCCGCATTTTTGTAAAATAAAAAATGCTCTTAAACCATAAGGAATTAGCGGAAGTGTTCTACATGAAAAAGTTGCACCTCGTCGATATCTTTCCAACGGCGTATCGTTTGAATCATTCCGACCAGCGGTTCGCAAAAATTTCACCAAAAACGGCCGCTGCCACTCGTCGTCCGCCGCACGATTTTCAAAATTAACTTAAAACTGTAAGGAATTTCAAAAATATTTCAACATATGAAAGTTGCGGCTCGTTCGTAGCTTTCCAACGGCATATCACACGCCTTGTTTCAACAAACGGTTCAAAAACTGGAGCAAAAACAGTATCAAAAATTTGAAAAAATTTGAAAAACAGAATTCCGCGATTTAGTAAATTTGAAACTGCTCTTAAACCGTAATGGATTAGAGAAAAATTTTATATGAAAAAGATGCGCCTCAACGATATCTATCCAATGGCGTATCGTTTGCTTCATTCAGACGAGCGGTTTAGAAGAAATCGTGAAAAATACGCCCGCTGCCACTCATCATGGGCCGCACCATTTTCAAAACTGCTCTTAAACCGTATGGAATCTCAAAAAGTGTTTAACATGTCGAAGTTGCGCCTAATCCATAGCTTTTCTACGGTATATTACACGCCTCATTCCGATAAACGGTTAAAAAATTAGAGCGAAAACAGTACCGAAAAAATAACACGTGCAGTTTTTTTCGACGAGAAATTCACTCGTGTGAGTACTGCAGCACACTTGGTTCAAAGAATGACGTGCACTTGCGTTCATCGTGCAGTGCGGAAGTGGTGTACAGAATAGTTATTCTGCTAATATTAGCAGAATAGACTGTCTGTATATATATAACTTCTAGTACTACAACGTGCACACTCTTGATCTGGACTAGGAACATCATCAGTGTAATGATTCACACGAGAAAAATGATGTCACCGATCCAGCACAGAGAACGAGGCCAAGAATAACACCAGCTAAAAGAGCATATCGAAGCATCTTGAATTTTTGGATTTGGCCGCACATCACATCAGTATTCAGCTGCATCTCATCTATCTATTGTATTAATTCACCAATGGAGTACTCAAGAAATTCACTCACGTACTTCTGCACGAGATCAACCCATATTCATGTGCAGTAATATTTTGTCCCCGGCGCCTATGGATCACAATACACACACATTAATGACCGTGAATTGTGCAAATTAGCAGAATATCGAGGTGTTTTCTTCATATATATTACGTACCTTTCCACGGTTACCGCAGATGTAGAACTCTTGCTCTAGATTACTTTGTGTGTGCGACATATGCTTATCAGCACGGCGTCCACAACCGCAAAAAAAGCAACACAGGTGCCGTCGCTCGATTCCTGGCTGCTTCGGCGCCGGTGGCATAGCTGCCGGATCGTCGAAGGGACGTCGCACTGCAGTGGGATGATTCACCAGAGAGGGCTGGCTGCATTGGCCATGGCGAGCGCATGTCGTGGCCAACAGGGCCAGACGAGAGCTCGACCAAGGCGGCGGAGTCCCAAACTTGCGATCCACGCCAACGTGGGCTCGAACGGGCGGCTCATGCCGCTTCGACAAGCTCCGGTGGGTCCATTGTCACCAAAGGAGCTGACTAAGAGGGAGTAGAATTTTGTGGAGAATGGAAGTGAAGAATATGAAAAGAAGGGGATGCCAACACATCTATATATAGGCACAACTTAGTGCCGACGTTCCGGGCGGAGACACGACAGCACAATGTAAAATATTTATGGCGTGTTTATAAATCACACGATAGCAATATGCTGTAACTGGTCACGACAACTGGGCCCGCATAGTAGTGGCTTAGGATGTATTGTCAGCGTCAACAATAACAACTATAGCTAGCGTACCAATTTGGCAGACGCCAACACTAAATATTGCTGGCGTTGATGAAAAATGGCGCGCCACAAATGGAAGTTATGGGTAGCCGTTTTTCCACTGTGTGTATTGGTTTACGGAAATGCTAATTTTCATTCGGCTGAAATCTTTTCACGTTCATCCGTTTTTCTGCTCGTTCGATCCTTGTGTCGTGATTCGTGCTTTCCTCTTTTTTCCCCTACCTCGAGGTGTTTTGTTTGTTATCGGGCCCGCAACCTTCTCCTGGAGACCCGTTAATCGGGGGGCGGGTAGCGTGTCGCAGACGGGTTTTCCCCTCGAACTTCCTTTTTTTTGTCCTCTGCTGACTTTGTCCGTTTTCTTCCCCATTTCTAGCGGCGCGAGCTTGAGGCATTGATTCATGGCGATTTTTGGTTAGAGATCTCAGTCGCTGATCTCTCGAGGGCGAGCCGGTGGCTAGGCATCCGGTCCTCCTCCCCCCTCCCCCCTCCCATCCCCTGCTTCATTGTCCTCAAACGCGCGCAGAGAGAGGCGAAATCGATGCCATGGTGATCCGGCTGCGCTGTCTTCTCTGCTTCGCTTGACTTCGCGCCACTCCTCATCTTCCTCGTGTGGATCTGCGAACCCTGTGTACCCCTCCTCATCCTCCATCCATGGTTGGTTTTGTAAGTATCCTTGCCCCCTGTGTTCCTCCCCCTGCTTTTTCTGTTTGATTTTTGCTAGATCCGGCGAATCCTATATGTTTCCCTGTGTTGCCGTGGTTCCTAGATGTTTCGGATGTTGCAGGTGTGAGGTTCGATGTGTATGTAGTGGTGGAACCTTCCTGTGTATTGTTGATTTTTTGTGCTTTCAGATTCCGCTCTAGTTGCCATTGTGAAGAATAGCTCCTAGTTGTGTTCAATTTCTTTAGTGGATCCCTCTTGTAGTTGTCGCTGTGGATCCCTCCTGGTTGGTTGTAGGTGCTGAACTCCTAGGTGTGTACCATCCCTCCTGTAGTTGTCGCTACGGACCCCTCCAGTTTGGATGTAGATGCTGAATCTAGCTCATAGTTTGTATGAATATATAAAATCAGTGTAACCACAGCTAATTTAATGTGATTACACTGTGTTCAAGTCTCCTCGTGTGTATTTATTAGAAATCCAGTGTAATTTCACTGAAATTTGCATTGTAAGTACAGTGTATGTTTCAGTGAATTTTCAGTGTAATTATTGTGGGCATTTTCACTGGAATTACAGTGCTTTCGAATCGTAATTACAGTGGTAATTTCGGTGCAATTACAGTGAAGATATTAGTGTGTATTCCTAGTGGTTTAACACTGTGGATTTACAGTGTAATTTCTTTAGTACTTTAGGTGATTTTTTTGTAGTGTAATTCTCAGTGCATTTTCAATGTATCCTTAGTGCATTTTGTAATGTAATTCTTTAGTGGGTTCAGAGGATTCTTAGTGGATTTACAATGTAAGCTTAAGTGGATTTACACTAGTTTTTAGTGGATTTGCACTATAATTTCCAATGGACTTGCATCTTAACTCTTGATTTTTACAGTGTAATTTTCAGTGGATTTACACTGTAGTTTTTACTGGATTTGCACTGTAATTTCCGGTGGACTTGCATTGTAACGCTTGATTTTTACAGTGTAATTTTCAGTGGATTTACATTGTAGTTTTTAGTAGATTTGCACTGTAATTTCCAGTGGATTTACATTGTAGTTTTTAGTAGATTTGCACTGTAATTTCCAGCGGACTTGCATTGTAACTCTTGATTTTTACAGTGTAATTTTCAGTGGATTTACAATGCAATTTTTAGTGGATTTACCGATTTAAACTGTAATTTTCCAGTGGAATTTGCACTGTAACTCTTGATTATTTCAGTGTAATTTTCAGTGGATTTACTCTGTAGTTTTTAGTGGATTTACACTGTGATTTTCAGTGTTATTTACACTGTAATTCTTGATATTTTTCAGTGTAATTTCAGTGGATTTACACTGTAATCCTTAGTGCTTTTGGGTAGGGACGGTATTTTACCCTTTTGTAATCTGCATTTGAGTAGGGGTTGGATTATCTTTGTATTATATTTAGTGGAATTCTTATTGGATTTACATTGTATCTCTCAGTGGACTTACACCGTAATTTTTAGTGGGTTTTACAGTGTAGTTCCAGGATTTTAAAGTGTAATTCTTATTGGATTTACACTGTAACTCTCAGTGGACTTGCACTGTTTTGTTGAGTAAACAAGTATGCTCCACTCTGTTTTGTTGTCAATAACCAATTTCGAAGAGCATGATTGAATCTGTTTTCTTTTCACAGGATTTGTTAATGCTATAAGAGGGACATGCATTGAGGAACTTAGCTTCATCATGTTCGAGGTACAAGTTTCTGGCCCTTCATGCTTGTTTCCATCCCATTTGATTCCATTGCAGGCACCTGTAAATCTTGTTTGCCCCTTTTTTCAGTTGATAGGCTTAATTGATATGAATTGATCATTTTATTACTTCCTTTGTGTACTCATTTGTATTTACAAATAGTAGTTTGTAGCAATTTGATCTTCAAGTAGGAAAGAAAGGTCTTTCTATGTAGTTCCAAAGTTTATAAAATTCAGTCCTAGTTTCTTTACTTTCTTGTAAATGAGTTATTTTGTAATCATGATCTAAGTTTCTGATTATTGTATATTTGTGTGTGCCAAAGTTTCTGAATTACAGTTCTAGCTTTATGAAAATATAGCATTTCTAACCTGTTTGTTCAAGGATTTTCCTAACTTTTTGTATTTTATCTCCCAGAACATGTGATCCCTATCTTCTTTATACTCATTTCCATGTGTTGTAACTGTTGTTTTCAATTCAGAAACTTCCTAGTAGTTCTGAAATTCACGAATTTAACATGGATTTTTTGTTTCCTAACCTTTCTGCTCGTGCACCCCTAGACTCATAGGATCCTAGGGTTCTTCCTAGATATAGTTTAATTATTGGTTCTAGTGTAAACTTCCAGAATTCATCCTTTTTTGAGTTTATTTGTCTCTGCAGCATGTATATATAATGGTTCACAGCCGCCCTTTATTTGATTTCTGATGTAGACTGGCAGGGGAGAGAGATCTGCCTAAATCATACTTAGTATGTGGTGATTGCAAAATTGGGGCTGTTTACCTGTGCTTAGTCATCTTCAGCAGAGTGGATCATCTTCAGGTTTCTGTCCCAGATCATGGAGGAATCGCCCTCTTGGTTGGCGCTTATTCCCGTTTCCTCTAGCTATTCTCCCCCCTCCATGTTCTTCCCCTCTGCAGTGCATTTTTGTAGTGGATATTACAATGAAAATAATAGTGGAGTTCTTATTGTAATTTTATAGCTTTTCAATGTAATTTTTAGTGCTCCAGAGCTTAATTTGTCATGGCATTTTAGGTGTGTGTGCTTAGATGACATCATCCTGATCCTTTCCTTTTCTTTTCGTATTGCTTTAGCTTAGTGCACATGTACATGGTAAAGCTTGCCTGTAACTTTGGGTTGTCCGAGCGGGAAAAGTTGGGTTGTGGACCCATTATGATCATGATGCTGGTGGTGTTTAAGAGTTGGTGTGTGGACCCGTTTAAGCTCGTGATGCTGGTGGTGTTTAAGAGTTGGTGTGTGGACCCGTTTAAGCTCGTGATGCTGGTGTGCTTAAAATCATGCTGGTGTGCTTAAAATCGGGGGCAAGTAGGAACTAACAGAGGACATGAGACACGGGACAGGGAGACACTTGTCATTCTGTAATAGGTGGGAAAATCTGACTGAAAACGAATTCGTTTTCATCCGGATGTAAAACAGACAGTCCCTTGGTTTATGAAGTCCAAATTCAGATTGTTTGTTCTCCATCTTATCTATCTATCTATCTATACCTATACTAATTACAGACTTCCAAGAAATTCCCATATTAATTAGAATTTATGGACCGTTAATCTGGTGGGACCAAATTATTACGGTGTAGATCTTTTGAGAGGACAAAAAGTTTTTTCATCAAATTAAACCATGATATATCTATATCCGTAGGATGGCTAACATCGTAGGCCTTAAAAAGAACTCACCAGCAACCACGAACTATCTACATCCGTAAAATGACCCAGCATAAACCAGTATCCCGTCGAAAAACAACAGCATATGCCCTGACGCTCCTTTATTCCTTAAAATAATAAAAACAATCTGCTATTACCCTGCCTGCCCCCAATTGATTGGTACTTGTACGCATTTATTTCTTGACATCAATATTTATTCCTATTTTTCTCTCCCATGCGTGTAGTTGATTATCCCTAATTACTCTCCCCCGATTTTAACTATTGGGTCTGGTCTCTAATCTCTCTTCTCCTATTTAATCTCTCCATCCCTGAATTAAGGCTGGACGGTTGTGCGTATGGTAATCTTTTCTCTTTCTCTAATCTCTTGCCCCCGATTTTAAAGAATGCATGGTCGGTACTTTCTGCTGTTACATCTTCAAAATCAAATTGTGGCGATCAGTACATGCAAAGGAAAAAAAAAAGGAAAGGTGAGCACATGTCGCTGCAGACATAAATCCAAATCGGCAGCGCATCTCATCCATGACGGATGCACGGCAAGTTGTTGGCCCGGCGATCAAGACGTTCACGGCAGCCGTGCGCCAAGGTGTCGTTACGGACGGCCGGACCAACTCCCCGTCGGCACGTCCGCGCCAAGACCGCGGGTGCGTACTGCTTAAAGTTTTGGTTGCCGAATGAGGCAATTTTATTGAGGGGGGCGGTTAAACGTGGTTACCACGGTTACCGGGAAATACCGAGAGTATTTCAAACGGATATTATAGTTGAATTTTGAATTCAAGTAAATGAATGAACGATCATTCGAACCAGAGACCTGTCAAAACACGAACTAGGTTGCTACGACGAACACTTCAGAATCAACTCTCATGGCATTAATTAGATCCTACACACTTTACTACAAATGGAGCGTTTAAATTCAAAAAAAATTAAAAAATGGTATTTTTTGCTCGGTACGAGGATTTGTCGAGGGACACGGAAATATACAGTAACCATGGGAAATCTTGAAATTTCGACCGGTAACCAAAACCTTGGTACTGCTACAGCATGAGACGGCAGGCGTGCTGATACGAGACGACGATGCCGATGGCTGGTCGTACTCGTCAGGGTGAGCGTGAGATGCATGCCCGCATAGAATATGCATGTGAATAGCCATTCGCTAGCTTGGTTGATCAATTAGAGGACTCCATGCATGCCTACTTCGGGATGTTCTAGAATTAATCTTGAAAGAGATTAAGCTAATGATGTTGAAGATTATGCAGTTCCAGTGTGGAAGGACATATGGTATTTTCCGAGCCTATGTCCATGAAAAACCATTGATGGCGATGAGGCATACCGAAGTCTTGCATCCTGTATTGACGAACAACGCGATGGACGAGTCGAGCCGTGAGCCTATGACGCTCAACAAAGACAATGGCACGAGCAATATAATTATGATTTTATGAGAAGAAAAAAACACAATGTGTGGGCGGCATGACTGTGGAATCCGGCCAGCCAGCAGTAGTGGCATGCCCCGCCATGGACCAGCAGTCTGTTTCGCCGCTACGGCGGCGACGAGCTCTGGCGCGAGCGGGTGCAGTTGCAAGGAGCAGTACAGCTGCCGCCTGGGCGAGCTGTCGACGGGGAATTGGTCCAGCCGTCCGTGACGACGCCTTCAACACAGCCGCCGTGAACGTCCTGTATTCCTGTCAGCCGAGGCAAAAATGTGTCGTGCTTCCACCATGGACAAGCCGTCAGACAGGATGCCGGCGACAAGCTGCTTCGGCGCTGCGTCGTGCTGTTTTGCTGCCGTCGTCGAGGCCTTTCGAGCCGGAAGAAATTGACCACCGTCGGCGTTACGTACGTACTTATCCACTAGCGCATCTGGACAGAATCATTGAAGCTGCTTGGGTAGTTCTTACCTACATGTATGTGCCTTTCTGTGCAATGTGAGTTGCACCCTGTGCCAAAATCCTCTCTTCTCGCTGTCAACATCCGCCACTCTGATCCTTTTCTATTGCCTAATGTCGCTAAATCTGACTTCTCCAGCTTCTCCCGGCGGATATCTAATATTGATCTGCTACACAGCTACCTGCTGCGGGAGGTACCTCCTATTTACTTGGACGTACAAGTTGGCGGCCAGTACATCTAGCTGGACACAAGCAATACTTCATGGAAACAATACCAATCCAGTATTATTTTTTCGAGCATACATGTTGATGTTGTTAGCACTCATATCAAGTATACCTGCTCTCCAATAGATGTATTGTTTTATCTCTATAGCTGATTATGAATGAAACAGGCAATGTATTATATGCATGCCTCATGGCTATATATTTCTATACCGACGGTGTTGCCATGCAAGCAAATTGATGGCATGAGAAGGTAAAACATAGTACCAGTGAAGGTTTTACGAGAAACTTTGTTACATGAACATTGTCAACTAGCAGAAAATATACACATTTATGTATTAATAGGCCATTTTCCTTGGTGCATGTTGATAGTATGTTCTGTTGACATCCATGATGAAACATGGTGACACAAAAAAATATGTAGATATACTTTTCTTTTAGATTGGGTTGTTACATTAGACAATTTGCCAAGATTGTTGTGTACAAGTGTGGTCATTTTATGTGCAATCGGTCGGTGTGCTAATTTGTTCATGAAATTCATATATTGGCATCAGATTATATAAGAGTATCAATTTGGCTCAAATTTACCACATGAAGTTTAATAAGATTATCATTATTTTAATAATTTGCCACAACACAAACTATTGAAGAATGATTTGGTTATACTAATATGAGAACATACAACAACACTGCGAATTCTGCTGCTTCTGTGCATATAGACTAGACAAAATTGACGATGACCGACAACTTCCACAATATTAGTAATCAACAAGTTTCTTGCTATATTATATTCATGAATAAACATAGCGATACAGAAATCTATGGAGCAGCACTAATTTTTGAGCTTTTGTGGGTTACAATCATCATCAAAGATGACTTTGGTCACAACATCATTTAATGAGAAGATTGAAACTTTTGTAAACTTTAAGAATATTGTACACAAGCATGGTATCTTGCATACTTTTAGTGCTAAATTATTCAAGAAGTTAATGTTAACATCAGTTTATATGGTGCATAAATTTTAGTATCAGATTGACTTGGTGTATTAATTTGTTGAAGAAAAGATGATAATTATCTACTGTTGTTTTTTAGAACCACAAGAGCTATTGCATGACGATGTTGATTGTACTAAGATGGAACAACCGTAGTGGTACTATAACCGAATGTGAGGCATCTAAGTTAATGTATTCTACAGATAAATGAAACATTTCCATCACATGGCTAACACAAATAAGTATAAAGCCATCCCAGTTGGTTGCAAAATCAAATTAAATATATCATTGCATAACTTTGAGCATAGTTTGAAATAAAATGATTATTAGATAAAATTCAACTACAATTAATTTTTGTGGGCCTAGCCGTGCGAATGCACGGGTTGACGACTAGTATTTATTAATTGGAAGCACCGTTAGAGCATCCACGTTAATCCTGAAAAATACATAAAAGTAACCTCATGATCTAAATTCTATGGTTAAGATTTAATAGAGTCTCTTTTTTTGGAGGGTAGATTGTCCATGGAGCCTTATTCCTCTAGACTCTAGAGTCCTAGCGTACAGGAACTCAAAAAAAAAAAAGGAGTCCTAGCGTACAAAACCTCCGTCCCAGAACGTCATCCAAACAGCTAAAGGAAAATTTTGTCTAAAGAAAAAGCTAAAGAAAAAATAATAAAGAAACCATGTCTTCTCTAGGCTCATTAGATCGGCATGATATCGTATTCTACCATGCTGCCTACCAGCTGGCAGGATTCGGAATAGATGCATACAAACAATCAGTTGATTTTGATGTTGAATAGGAATTATCTAGATGAGTACAGGCATGCTATTAGACATCTCTGGTGGAGGTACATCAATCGTCACACCTTGCGGCATGCATGGAGCTGTGGCTTCTGCGAGAGGGACGCTCTCTGCTCGAAAATAGCTAGAAGCCAGAAGCATAGTTACAGCATATGGCATGAACGGATGATGATGCATTAGTTCCAGCGGTGATATGTAGAATGCACAAAAATATGCAAGGTAAGTCACCAAAAGATGGATGGAGAGATAGCAGTACAAAGGATTCATGCATAGCAGTTGAACAGGTCTCTTCATCTACGCATGAATTTTTCTCATCTTCCTTACGTGCATGACCTCCTTGCACATACATATGAATCACTATTTACATATAAATCGATTTCTGCTACTATATAATATAATAATGAACGATGTCTCCTCTCTCCTGCTGTTTCTCACTAGAAGAAAAACACCAATTAGTCCCGTTTCGTAAGGGTCTTTAGTCCCGGTTCATGAACTGGGAATAATGGGTCGTTACTAATACCTCTACCCATTAGTTCCGGTTCAAACACGAACCGGAACCAATGTGCCTTCACGTGGCCCTGTGCGCCGAGCCCAGTCAGGGGGCCTTTGGTCCCGGTTGGTGGCTCCAACCGGGACCAAAAGGCATCCACGCGTCAGCATTCCAGTGGCTGGGGTTTTTGTTTTTTTTGAAAGGAGGGGGGGTTGGGGGTTTTGGGGGGTTAATTTAGGTGTTTCATATATTGTGTTAGCTAGCTAATTAATAGAGAGAAGTGTCCTCTCTTATGTCCGTGCTTGGTCGATGCTACGTACTATACATACATAAGTGATCGAGAGAACCATTCAGTACAGAAGTTCGTCATGCATACCGAGAGAAGTGATCGATCGACCTCTCCTTCTTCGAGAGATTGGTCGAACAACAAGTTTTCGTATCATGTATCCGACGCTACTGGCTACATACATGCACAATATGTATAAGATCTCTTAATTACAAACCCCTAGCATTTGGAATCAATTTCCACATGGTATTCTCCGGCTTTACTGATGACGTGGTCAAGAAAGAATCCCGCCAATTCCTCTTGAATTCCTTTCATGCGATCTGGTTCTAGGAGTTCATCCCGCATCTGCCATGTCTAATTTGAAGAAGGGGGTTAATTAATACATATATATGAATGAAACTCAACAGAAATGATGTTGTAATAAAATGAAATTATGAATATTATTGCTTACACACTTCATATTGTCTTCTAGAGTAGCCCCGCTTGCTTTTCAAAGTCGCGGTGTGGATGAACTCGCACACGTAGTATCCACAGAAATCATTCCCTTCCTCCTGCCACAAGCACTTTACGAGAAATAGAGGTCAATCAAACTGATAATGAAGCATTATAAATAGCATTGATGAAAGTATAGCTATAGAATAAACGGGAGATGCGCACAACTAGCTAGCCAGTAGTACTTACTTTCGGGTATGTATATTGCAGCTCCTTCGGCAGTCCTGGAGCTTCTGCAGTGAACTGTTTCCAAACCCTGCAAGACAAGGAAAATAATTATTATTACTTGAGATATCAGGAAATGAACAAAAAGTTGCCGATATGGTGCGATAATGATCGATTGAACTTACTTGCTGAGCATTTCAGTCATGTCCGCATAGGTTTCGGGATCTTTCCGTCTCGAGTCTAAGACGGTTACTAGTCCACGCTCAAGCTTAATCTCCAGAAGAATATAGTGGTACCTGCGCACGCATGCATAACTCATCAATTACATTACTATAACCTCACTCGAGTAATAAGGGAAACCGAATATGCACACGACAGTAACACTCACTTGCCATTGTAAGGAAAGAGTGTGGTATCTTTGTTTGATTTTTGATCAACGATTATAGCAAGTTGTCCTCAGCCTCTTTGACGTTCTTTTCAACTAGAAATACATCCATGATATTTGTGTTAATGAACCCAATATCATAAATTTCTTGTTTTTTGCACTCGACGATCTTCAGTCTACATAATACATTGAGGATAATTAATTATAAATACATGCAATAAAAGAGCCGAGCTATATATAGAGACTTAATGACAGAAATAGTACTTACAGGCAGTAGCAAAAGACCATTAATTTATCGAGGGCCTTTTGATTGAAGAACACGAAGAACTCATCAAATGGAACACACAACAGATCATTTGAAACGAGGTCGTGCTCCTCTTTAATGTTCAGATACAAATTGTTCGTCCCCGCAGACTCTCTGCAGGTTTTCATGTACCAACTATGGAATCTTCGCATCATTGTTGTCAGAGATTTTTCATCTTTGACGAGAGGCTTCCCGTACACGTATCTGTGTTCGTCCACCTCCATGAAATCAGGAAGTGCATCGTCGGGCAGGTAATCTTCAAGATTGCCACAACCGGCCACCGTCCCCGGAGCATTAGACACATTGAGCGGGGGGCACGATTGCTGTGCTTGTTCGCCGAGCTGGGCAATTTTTTCCCCTTTGCTCGTTCTTTTAACCTTTTATCACTGACAGTAGTTCCCGACCGCTTGGCTTGGAGATATGTCTGTTCAGTAATGCGCTCATAGTTGGTTCTCGGCGGAGACTTTGGTGGTTTCCTCAGGGCATCGATAGTGCGCTTTGCTTTGATCGGATCTACCTTCTCCTCCGGAGGTGGATGTCTCTTTGCTTTCACCCCTTCAAAGAACTCCTTCACATGGGTCCACACAATCGTATCGTTTTCCTCCTCGGACCTCTCGTACGGTAACTTCTCTAGAGGCTTGAGAAATGATGGACCGTATTTGTATTGCCTCCCGCCTCTGGTTGTGCTGCTAGATGCCGGAGCAGACGGAGCGGCTGCGGCGTCTGTCTTCTTTCGTGCTTGCTTATGAGGCGGAGGAGAAGGAGTACGACGCGCCGGAGCAGCCGGGGTGGCAGCGGGTCTCTTCCGCCCTTGCTGGCGAGGCAGAGAAGGAGGAGGCTGCTGGCTGCTCGGGAGCGCCGACGCAGGCGGAGAAGGAGGCGGAGTGCCGCCACGCGTCGGAGAAGGAGGCGGCGTGCCGCCACGCGTGCCCTGATCGTCACTCGCCGGAGGAGGAGGCGGTGGAGGAGGCGGAGTGCCCTGGCTCGCCGGAGGAGGAGGAGGAGGCGGAGGCGTCCGGTTTGGAAGGTTGATGAGCTCCTTCCGCCATAGGCATGGAGTCTTCAGAGCAGAACCCAGCCTAGTCTCCCCTTCACCGGTAGGGTGCTCAAGCGGGAGGTCCTCAAATCCCTTCGTTATTTCATCCACCATCACCTTAGCATATCCTTCTGGAATCGGCTGGCAGTGATAAGTTGTGCCGGGTCCACTAGGATAAACTTGGCCAACAGCCGCCTTGACCTTCAAATTCATCCATCGAGCCATAATGTGGCAATTTTGAGACTCTGTGATACCATCCACAGGATAGCTGGAAGGAGCCGTCAAGACATGCTCCGGCTGAAGCAACTCGGTGGAAGCCACGCTGCTTCTCCGCTGAGATGGCGGGGTAGCTTCGGGGGAAGCTTCGGCAGGTCGTTTGCTGCGATCTGCTGCTTCTCGTTCCTCTTCTCGATCCTCTAGCCCCCATTACCCTTTCGTGCAGCGCCTGCAGTTGGTCCTGCTCCAGTTTCTTCCTCCTCTCGTGGGTTTTGTAACCCCCTGTGTCCGGAAAACCAACCTTCCACGGAATGGAGCCTGGCGTGCCTCGTGTCCATCCAGGGTGCTCAGGATTCCCAAGGGCCATTGTGAGCTCGTCCTTCTCCCTGTTTGGAAGGAACGTCCCTCGCTGCGCTGCATCGATATAGTGTCCAAGGTTCTTGACTGGTATTTCCAGTTGCTCGTCCGTCCACTGGCACTTCCCTGTTACAGGGTCCAAGGTTCTGCCAGCCCCGAAGAACCAAGTCCAGCAACGGTATGGCCAGTACATTGTCTCTGGTTCGATCCCTTTTTCAAGCAGATCATGCTCAGCCTTGGACCACTTAGGTCGGGCTTTGAGGTAGCCACCTGACCCCGTGCGATGGTGAAGCTTCTTCTTCGCATCATTTTCCTTGTTTCTCGCCGACATCTTCTTACTCTTTTCCGATGTCTTGTGGGCCACAAATGCGGGCCAGTGATCTTTGATCTTCTCATATTTGCCGATGAATTCTGGTGTCTTTTTTTTCGACAAACTGGTTCAGCTCTTTCCTCCACCTCCTCATTAGGGTTGCCATCTTCTTAAGAGCACAAGACTTGATTAATTGCTCAACTGGCTTCTCTGGATCCTCCTCTGGCGGTAGGGTGAAATTTGCCTTCAGCTCAGTCCAAAGATCTTCTTTCTGCATATCATTGACATAAGACACCTCAGGGTCTTCCTCCTTAGGCTTATACCATTGCTGGATGCTGATCGGGATCTTGTCCCTAACAAGAACCCCGCACTGAGCAGAAAATGCCTTCCTTGCCCGGATGGGTTCAATCGGTTCGCCGTCGGGCGCGATTTCTATGATCTCAAACTTTTCATCCGAGCTCAACTTTTTCTTCGGGCCTCATCTCCTTACGAAGTTGTGCTCGATCCAAAGGGCTAGAAATTATAAGAAAGAAAGACGAGAGTAATTAATATGTGTACATATACCAAAACAATGGAAGCATCAATTAACTAGTCAGCATGGGCTTAACTAATATATATATATACCTGGCCGGACTCGGTTCGGTCACCGGAGCAGTCAGCACGGTCTCCTTCTTGTACATCCATTGTGCCACCGGAGCCATCATGAACATAGTCCTCTTCTTGTACCGGCATTAATGGGCCGAAGCCATCATGAACATAGCCCTCTTCTTCACCCAGTCCTTCTAGCTGACCATCGGTGTCGAGGAGAAATGACGCAACTTCATCACTTCCATTTGCGATTATGTCGCCCAACATCGCTTCTATTTCTTCGTCGCAGGAGTGCTCCATAGTTTCTGCAAATATTTACAACATGTCAATTATTATTTAAACATGGTACAGATGG
>NC_041385.1:822183977-822192537 GCF_002162155.2 Triticum dicoccoides
GCGCCGGCCGCGCAGGGCAGGGGCGGCGGTGCGGTGGCCGCGCAGGGGCGCGGGACGGGAGGGGCGCGGGAGCAGGCTGTGCTCACAGGGGGCGGCGGCGATAGCTCAGGCCAGCAGCCTGACGGCGTCGGTGGCGGCGGCGACGACAAGGTGGAGCAGGGGCGGCGGCGACGACAAGGTGGAGCAGGGGCGTCGGGCGGCGACGGCGACGAGGAGGAGCAGGGGGCGTCGGGGGAGAAGTGGGCGATTTGGCCGAAAACTGTTAAGTGCTGCTTATATAGCAAAGCCATTGGTCCCGGTTCGTGAAACCAACCGGGACTAATGCACCCTTCAGTCCCGGTTGGTGTCACCAACCGGGACCAAAGGCCTCTTTTTCAGCAGCCCAAAGGGCGGGAAGCGGCGGCCTTTGGTACCGGTTGGTGCCACGAACCGGTACCAATGCCCCCCCCTTTAGTCCCGGTTGGTGCCACCAACCGGGACCAAAGGCTCCTGTGCTGCCCGCGTCGGGGCCAAAGTTTAGTCCCACCTTGCTAGTTGAGAGGGGCGCGCAGTGGTTTATAAGCCCCACTGCTGCACCCCACTCGAGCTCCTCGCCACCGCAGGCTTTCGGGCCTACTTGCTATTGCTTTGCCTGATGGGCCTTCTGGGCCTACCGCGGGCCTGAATCCTGGCCCATAGTAGGGTTTCATGTCGTATTCAGGCTGTGGGGGCCCAGTAGGAGGCATTTTTTTTGGTTTTTTGTTTTCTTTCCTTATTGTTGCTATTTTTATTTTTTTTCCAGTTTTTTTGTTTTGTTTTCTGCATTATTTATTTTCTTTTGTTTTTTGCTTTATTTTTTAATTCTTTTTGCTTTTAGTTTTAGGAAAATTGTAAACTTTCTGTTAGTGCCATTAGTTTTCAAATTTGAAAACACTTTTTTTTTTGTTTTTTTGTTTTCTCTCTTGCTTTATTTATTTTATTTTGTTTCTAGTTACAACAAAATACTTATTGTTGTTTTTTTGTTTTGTTTTCTGCATTATTTATTTTCTTTTGTTTTTTGCTTTATTTTTCAATTCTTTTTGCTTTTAGTTTTAGGAAAATTATAAACTTTCTGTTAGTGCCATTACTTTTCAAATTTGAAAACACTTTTTTCGTTTTTTTGTTTTCTTTCTTGCTTTATTTATTTTATTTTGTTTCTACTTACAACAAAATACTTATTGTTGCTATTTTTCATTATTACGAGGGCCGAACCATAAGACATTAAAGCATTTCAAATGATCTCTGAAAAAGTTGAAAGTTGGCATGGTATCATAAATGGACCCACATAGCATGTGCATGTACAAAACGAACAATGGTACAATACTCGTCAGTTACAAAGTTGGAATGGTATCATCATAATAGTTGCGGGAGAAAGTCTTCACTTTTTCTTCGCTTGTGTCATTTGCTTATTGCGCCGTAACCATGGATAATTTTCATCGTTTATCAGGATGCTGGGGTCAGCCTTGACTTTGAAGGGAGGAATTTCAAGAAACTTTTCATAATCTTCAGACATGTCTGTCTTGTCCTCCACTCCCACGATGTCCCTTTTTCCTGAAAGAACTATGTGGCGCTTTGGCTCATCGTATGATGTATTCGCTTCCTTATCTTTTCTCTTTCTCGGTCTGGTAGACATGTCCTTCACATAGATAACCTGTGCCACATCATTTGCTAGGACGAACGGTTCGTCAGTGTACCCAAGATTTTTCAGATCCACTGTTGTCATTCCGTACTGTGGGTCTACCTGTACCCCGCCTCCTGACAGATTGACCCATTTGCACTTAAACAAAGGGACCTTAAAATCATGTCCGTAGTCAAGTTCCCATATGTCCACTATGTAACCATAATATGTGTCCTTTCTCCTCTCGGTTGTTGCATCAAAGCGGACACCGCTGTTTTGGTTGGTGCTCTTTTGATCTTGGTCAATCGTGTAAAATGTATTCCCATTTATCTCGTATCCTTTCCAAATCGTAACAGTCGAAGATGGTCCCCTGGACAACAAGTACAGCTCATCACAAACAGTGTTGTCACCTCTGAGACGTGCTTCCAACCAACTGCTGAAAGTCCTGATGTGTTCACATGTAATCCTGTCGTCGCACTGCTCCGGGTGTTTGGAGCGCAGACTGTTCTTGTGTTCATCGACATACAGGGTCACCAAGGTAGAGTTCTGTAGAACTGTGTAGCATGCTTGAGACCAAGAATATCCGTCCCTGCATATTATTGAGTCCCTTCCAAGCGTGCCTTTTCCAGTCAGTCTCTCCTCATACCGCGATTGAGGGAGACCTATCTTCTTAAGGCCAGGAATGAAGTCAACACAAAACCCGATGACATCCTCTGTTTGATGGCCCATGGAGATGCTTTCTTCTGGCCTAGCGCGGTTACGGACATATTTCTTTAGGACTCCCATGAACCTCTCAAAGGGGTACATATTGTGTAGAAATACGGGGCCTAGAATGACAATCTCGTCAACTAGATGAACTAGGACGTGCGTCATGATATTGAAGAAGGATGGTGGGAACACCAGCTCGAAACTGACAAGACATTGCACCACATCACTCCTTAGCCTTGGTATGATTTCTGGATCGTTCATCTTCTGAGAGATTGCATTGAGGAATGCACATAGCTTCACAATGGCTAATCAGAGTTTTCCGGTAGAAGCCCCTCAATGCAACCGAAAGCAGTTGCGTCATAATCACATGGCAATCATGAGACTTTAGGTTCTGAAACTTTTTCTCTGCCATATTTACTATTCCTTTTATATTCGACGAGAAGCCAGTCGGGACCTTCATACTAAGCAGGCATTCAAAGAAGATTTCCTTCTCTTCTTTGATAAGAGCATAGCTGGCAAGACCTTCATACTGCTTTGGAGGCATGCCGTCTTTTTCGTGCAAACGTTGCAGGTCCTCCCGTGCCTCAGCTGTACCTTTTGTCTTCCCATACACGCCCAAGAAGCCTAGCAGGTTCACGCAAAGGTTCTTTGTCACGTGCATCACGTCGATCAAAGAGCGGACCTCTAGGTCTTTCCAGTAGGGTAGGTCCCAAAATATAGATTTCTTCTTCCACATGGGTGCGTGTCCCCCAGCGTCACTCGGAACAGCTAGTCCGCCGGGACCCTTTCCAAAGATTACGTGTAAATCATTGACCATAGCAAGTACGTGATCACCGGTACGCATGGCGGGCTTCTTCCAGTGATCTGCCTCGCCTTTGAAATGCTTGCCTTTCTTTCGACATTGATGGTTGGTCGAAAGAAATCGACGATGGCCCAGGTACACATTCTTCCTGCAGCTTGCCAGGTATATACTATCGGTGTCAAGTAAACAATGCGTGCATGCGTGGTATCCCTTGTTTGTCTATCCTGAAAGGTTACTGAGAGCGGACCAATCGTTAATGGTCACGACCAACAACGCCTTTAGGTAAAATTCCTCCTGTTTGTGCTCATCCCACGTACATACAACATTTCCATTCCACAGCTGTAAAAGTTCTTCAACTAATGGCCTTAGGTACACATCAATGTCGTTGCCGGGTTGCTTAGGGCCTTGGATGAGAACTGGCATCATAATGAACTTCCGCTTCATGCACATCCAAGGAGGAAGGTTATACATACATAGAGTCACGGGCCAGGTGCTGTGATTGCTGCTTTGCTCCCCGAAAGGATTAATGCCATCCACGCTTAAAGCAAACCATATGTTCCTTGGCTCACTTGCAAACTCATCCCAGTACTTTCTCTCGATTTTTCTCCACTGCGACCCGTCAGCGGGTGCTCTCAACTTCCCGTCTTTCTTACGGTCCTCACTGTGCCATCGCGTCAACTTGGCATGCTCTCCGTTTCTGAACAGACGTTTCAACCGTGGTATTATAGGAGCATACCACATCACCTTCGCAGGAACCCTCTTCCTGGGGGGCTCGCCGTCAACATCACCAGGGTCATCTCGTCTGATCTTATACCGTAATGCACCGCATATATCGGGCATGCGTTCAGATCCTTGTACGCACCGCGGAAGAGGATGCAGTCATTAGGGCATGCATGTATCTTCTGCACCTCCAATCCTAGAGGGCATACGGCCTTCTTTGCTGCTTCTTCTTCAATATTTTCAGTAGCTTCTCAAATCCTTTGTTAGGCACAGCATTCCCTGCCTTCCACTGCAGCAATTCCAGTACGGTACCGAGCTTTGTGTTGCCATCTTCGCAATTGGGGTACAACCCTTTTTTGTGGTCCTCTAACATGCGATCGAACTTCAGCTTCTCCTTTTGACTTTCGCATTGCGTCCTTGCATCGACAATGACCCGGCGGAGATCATCATCATTGGGCACATCATCTGGTTCCTCTTGATCTTCAGCAGCTTCGCCCGTTGCAGCATCATCGTGCACATCGTCTGGTTCCTCTTGATCTTCAGTAGCATCACCGTATTCAGGGGGCGCATAGTTGTCATCGTACTCTTCTTCCTCGCCGTCTTCCATCATAGCCCCTATTTCTCCGTGCCTCGTCCAAACATTATAGTGTGGCATGAAACCTTGTAAAGCAGGTGGGTGTGGAGGATTTTCCAGTCAGAGTAAGACTTCGTATTCCCACATATAGGGCATGGACAACACATAAAACCATTCTGCTTGTTTGCCTCAGCCACTTCGAGAAAATCATGCACGCCCTTAATGTACTCGGAGGTGTGTCTTGAACCGTACATCCATTGCCGGTTCATCTGCGTGCATTATATATAATTAAGTGTGTCAAAAATCATTACAGAACATCATGAATAGATAATTAAGTGACCAAATTAATAGAAGTTCATCATCACATTAAAACCAAAGTACATACATAGTTCTCATCTAACAACATAAAGCTCCACAGAGCATCTAAATTAATTAAACCATACACTGAAACTATGTAAAACATTTCAATGCGAATACAAATGCGATCATAATCGCAACCAATGAAACAACTGATCCAACGGCATAATGATACCAAGCCTCGGTATGAATGGCATATTTTCTAATCTTTCTAATCTTCAAGCGCATTGCATCCATCTTGATCTTGTGATCATCGACGACATCCGCAACATGCAACTCCAATATCATCTTCTCCTCCTCAATTTTTCTAATTTTTTCCTTCAACAAATTGTTTTCTTCTTCAACTAAATTTAACCTCTCGACAATAGGGTCGGTTGGAATTTCTGGTTCAACCACCTCCTAGATAAATAAAATCTATGTCACGTTGGTCGGCATAATTGTCATAAACAATAAATGAACCAATAGTTATAAAAAGATAACATATACCACATCCGAATCATAGACAGGACGAGGGCCGACGGGGGCGGATACCAAAACCATCGCACTATATAAGATGCAATAATAAAAGTAAGAAAATTATACAAGTATCTATATAAACATACAAGTAAGAGTTTTTTTTCCTTTCGGAAAGAAGATAAAACAAGAGGCTCACCATGGTGGTGCCGGCGACGAGATCGACGCGGGCGATCGATGGCGGTGAAGACGGGGACGGGACGTGACGGACCGCTAAACCTAGACAAATATTGAGGAAAATGGAGCTTGGAGGTGGAGCTTGGAGAGGAGAAAGCTTAAGTAGTGTGGCTCGGGCATTCCATCGAACACCTCGTGTGCATAGGAGGTGAGCTAGAGCACCACAAAGCTCTCTCCTCGCCGGCCACGAAAAATAGAGCAGTGAGAGTGCTCTGCTCGCGGGGTATATATAGGCAATTAATTGGTCCCGGTTCGTGGCTTGAACCGGGACTAAAGGGAAGCCTTTGGTCCCGGTTCAGGCCACCAACCGGGACCAATGGTGGTGGGCCAGGAGCAAGGCACATTGGTCCCGGTTCGACCCACTAACCGGGACCAAAAGGTCCAGACGAACCGGGACCAATGGCCCACGTGGCCTGGCCGGCCCCCGGGGCTCACGAACCGGGTCCAATGCCTCCATTGGTCCCGGTTCTGGATTGAACCGGGACTAATGGGCTGACCCGGCCTGGACCATTGCCCCCTTTTCTACTAGTGTCTGTTTCTCCGGTACAACACTGGCTTTCTGACCCTTCTTTATCTCACTCCTTTTTTCAGAGCCTCCAGTCTTGCTGCATAGCCACACCTGATTTATGAGCCAAGTTGCATCCACCCACCGCACCTCATCTAAACATAGATGAAGTGCTTCACTAGAGTTCCGTCGAGTCCAACACACATCATTTGCTAAAGGCCTTGGCAAAGATCAGATCCATCCATGTAGTTGGCGCTCATGACAGTGGTCATGTCGATACTGTAGATGGTGAAAGCGTGCTCAGTCGAGCCATTTGCATGATCGACCAAGATGGCGCACATTCACATGATGTTGGATTGAACATTCGAGTTGTTCGTGTGGTGGCAGACTGGCAGTTATGTCTATGCTTAAAATGGTTTCCTATAGGTTCTGACTATCTCCCGAAGCTGCAGCCAACCTTCACATTGCATTGGTATGGATATACGCCTCTTTCAATGCTTCGTATGTCAAATTGCAGTTGTGATTTGCTTTAGGGTGAAAATTAGTACATGTTCGACTGATTCATCTTTGACCTCGGGCACATAATAATGACAACTTTTGAAATCGGTAGAAATAGTTTTAGAGTAACAATGGACAGAATAAATAAGTGGCTATTTACTGGTTTGATTAAGAAGTAGTGCTACTCAGAAATATTCACTAGTGTGTTTGGAGAATCATGCATATATACAATGCCTACTTCCCCTTTCTACTATTTTTAAAAATCAGTATATACTGTAATGCGCCTATATGGTGCAATTGAGCCTAAAAAAATAGTGCCATGCAGATAAGCAGGCAACACCTAATATATTGTTCTTTGAGAATAATAGATCACATATAAGTATATGATTAATCAGGTTCAGAATAAGGTTACCTTAAATACCATGTATTGTCCCACAAAATAAATAAATAAAAACCATGCATTTTTCTCCACACCGATTATTACCTACCCAAGGTCATCCTCCCTACATCTGTTAGGCTAAGCTCGAGTAGGACTAAAATATTCAGTTAAGTGATGATTTTGCTTGATAAGGGCTAACAAATTTTGTTCGCTAAAGGCATATCTCAGTCTATTACTTTTGGGTTTTTTGCAAAAATAAAATAATATATAATTTTACCTGTATGCACTGTTAGTTCGGGAAAATATTGAATCATTGTTTTAATGAAAGATCTTGAGGGCGAGACAATTTTAATAAGTTTCAGAAGAATATTAGCTTACGTAACATATAGAGAGTAACACAATAATGATAAATAACATTACACGGACCTTGCATGATTTCTTTATTGAATCAGTAGTCTACTTTGTGTAGGATAGACTTTTTTTGCAGAGGGTGTAGGAAAAGCATTGATTGTGAATATTCCTATTACTCTTTGTTGTATTCTTTTAAAAAATATGATGTTGAAATTAATCTTATACCTCTTTGTTGCATTGTTTAATTAACACCATTCCTCAAATTTATGGCACTAAATTTAACAAATATCAGGTGGATGTACATCAATAGTTCTTTATATCAAATCTCTAATGTTTTTCTTTGTTTCCAAAATATACTAATTCTACATACGTTCATATCACCTCAAAATTTAAGAGCCGGAATATTCACGTCCAACCAGTAGAATTGGATTTGATGTTTGTAGTTTAACATCAACTTACTGTCCAACTACAAAACCCAAGTGTTCAAACATATTTTATGAGCCAAACTTTGAGATATCATTTAAACTAAGGCAACAACTTCTCTTGGATGATGTCATTTTCTTTGTGATTGCATCCTCCTTAATTTTACTAGGTTGAGGAGTATGACAAGCTTTAAAACTTTTAGGATATACAAAATATATAAGTTTACTTCGTACTACACAATAAGGATGATTGTATGCGTACTATTAGATTGTGTTAATCATACTCTTGGACCAAACCTTAATAATATCCTTTTCGGTCTGATTTTGTCATATTGTATAGAAATTTCCAATGTGGGTAAATATATACATACTTTTCACCAATCTATTTCAATTTATACATATGTGGAAATAATTAGCCCGTGCAGATGCACGGGTTGACGACTAATATTAATAGTGAGGGTAAAAATTCAGATTGTTGTCTGTTTTTTATGTAAATTGGTTTTGAGGATCTATCTTTCTGGGTCCATCAACTAAGATTCTTTCAAGTTGGGCTTCTAGCTCAATTCTGTTTTTGATGATCATATGTTTTTACTATAGAATAAATATAGTATGTCAAGAATATATTGTAGCCGCCTATATTTCAATCTTGAAATATAATGATTAAAACCACACAACATTACATAAATATTTGTTCCGATGCTGGTAGAACCATTTAATTTTATATGGTATTTTTATGGGAAAAGGGAATAGCTTGCTTAATGAAGTCAACACAACTATCAACACCTAAATAGACAATGGTTTTATTGTTGCACGTCATACCTACATTACAGTTCATAGAACGACCGACATCTTTATGACCTACTCACAGATATCTCATGGTACTCATGAAAGGAGGATGCACGAGCAGTATGGCTGGAT
>NC_041385.1:822193006-822207559 GCF_002162155.2 Triticum dicoccoides
CGATTTCAATGATAATTCCATTTTTGATCGTACATCCCATACTATGTACTTTCTCCATTTTTATCTACTCCGCATACTAAATGTCTGAAGTCAAACTTTGTATGATTTGATCAATTTTATATTAAATTGTTAACATCTAATATACCAAACCAATACCATTAAAGTTTGATGTAGGATAAAGCTAATATTTAGAGTAAATTAAAACAGAGGGAGTGATAATAAAATATTAATCTTTGTTACTCCATTCATATGGGTGCATATGGCATGCACTTGTTCCAGATTGTTAATTTCCTAATGAAATATTTGTCCTATATTACCCAAACTATTTGTTTCAAACTTTATTCGAATATGAATTCGATGATATAGTTCTGATGGTATATAACACATGTTTCTTTACTCAAACCGAAGGCCTAAAATCGGTGCGACCACATCACTTAGCGGCAATATGTCTGTTTACTGTGATAACTTTAGGTACATATGGAAGGATGAATGGTTGTGTGAGTGACCACCTTTTTCAACCCATTCAATCTAGGCTTCGTAGGAGCATGTGATATATAAATAAAAAGAACATCTGGTACTGGGGTGTTTTTGATACGGTTGAGTTTTAGTATATTCTCCTTTTTTGTCATACTAAGTATTTGTATCCAATAAAACTAGTAAACTATGTTAGGCTAACATGACAACTTGAAGTTATTTTCTGTAAGGATAAGAATGGGTATTCTTGCGGTATCATTATAAGTGGTCCAAGGATCTTGATGTAAATTTTATAATATTTGGGGTGCTTTGTACTTCTGGTGATCTTCTGGTGATCTTTTTATAGCTCTGGACCCCTTTTGTGAAATTGTAAATTTACCATATGTATTGTAGAATAAATTCTTGCATATTCAATGTAATGAAGTGTTAACCATATGGACCGAAACCCTAATTTTAAAAAGAGAATGTTCTCTATTTTTTATTAACATTGGAGTTTGTAAATAGTTATTGTTCTTACATCAGTGTGGAAATTTCAAAAGAAATCTGGCATGAAAATAGCACATGCAAACTTGAGTGCAATGTTGAAATAAATAGTTCTGTTAATACTGGTTATTCAATGATTTTTATTCTACTTAATAATATAAGTATTTATTATTATTTTATGCTTATTCATTCACACATATAAATATACCAGTTTATAATCTGTAGTGTCTCATAGTTCTTACACTTCTCTAGCTACATGGTGCACATGCTAAGGCCTTAGTTTTTCTGCCAAATCTTATTATGATTGTGGTTGCAATTTGTCGGGTGATAACCAAAATTTGCCTGAGTTTAGTTGTGACAAAGTTAGTCATAAATCAAACATGCCACAACATTTGTTTATGATACGGACATTTTTGAAAACCTCACGAACAATTATTTTACATCATGTTAACTTTTTTTAATGCAAGATAAACATTTACGTAAATTAATTTTTGAGATATATCATATATTTTATAATATTTGAAATGTAAAAAAGTAAAAAAGGAAAAGAGACAACCACTGAACCTAACACTATTGGCCGGCCCACCATATGCTTGCTTGAAGCAAGGCCACATCTTCTATCTCACGTCAAGTAAGATATAGAAGCATTGTCGCGTCGTGTGCGTGTTGTTTAGTCTTTGTATCCCTCCCTATATGTACACCGGCCACCAGACAGAACCGATCCATGGTCTTGACTCGGCTTGGTTTCTGGGGCGGGGCCGCTAGGGTTTGGACATGGCCTGGCATATCGTTTATTCAGGCCAGGGAACAAAACAATGATGATGTAATTGTTGGGGCTGAGGACAAAGGGCTGGAGGACAAGGACAAGTTTCCAATCACCTTTTTCAAATCTTTTATTGTATCATAATGGTTAAATTCCCAAAAGAATTTTTTTATTTGTGAAAATGGTACTCTTAGACTAGGTTTGGAAAAAAACTTATGTAGTTGTGACCAATATTTGATTTTTACTAATAATTACGCAAAAGGATCCATTATTCCCTCCATATCATTGAAAGGGTACCTCTTTTTTAATGAAATAATTGTTTGAAAAGTTCTTCATATGTTATAATTTTTTTGTTTTCCATACATTTATCCCACTTTATCATGTACTTTCTAGTTAAGAAGCCTATTATGCATTAATTTTTGTATCAAGGTTTATATATGTAATACCAATGCCATAAGATACCACAAAATAAGTGAATAAATCGACTGGTAGTTGTTAAATACAAATATAGAAAACTGCAATATTATATTAAACAAACAAACATACATACTTTTGTCACCATCACCATCCTGTATATGCAAGGGGCGGTAAATGCTTTCATGCACAATATCATGATCTCTTTTGTGTTCTCATAGTCATCTCAAAGACTCTATATTTCAGCTTTTAATACACTATATTGAGTATCAATAATACAGAATTGAAGAGTCATAATATTTCATTGGAACATAAACAATGGATAGTTAAGTAGCTGCCCAATAAAATTGTATTAACAAAAAACCACTTGACGACTAACTGATAGAAATGGAAAACTAATTTCGTTGTTAGTTAAATAAACTTCGTGAAGTACTAGAGACGATGCACTTGTGCGGGCTACTATGTCAGTTATTCTAAAAGAAAATTCTGTGAGGGCCCGTCCGCTGTTGAAGATGACCGTGGTCTCTTTGTAGTTGTGTCTGGAGGGATGCCAAAACTCTAAACTTCAGCCCTTACACCTTGGACTGCTCGGCGCATTCAACCCTATGCTGTAACTTTTCATCACACTTGCATTGAAAATGCACATCACTACCTTGTCAAAAAATAAAATGCACGTTACTACTATTACCATGGCCTTGTCCATCTCAAGCATACTTACACTTCAACCATGAGGTAAGCATCCTAATTGTGACATAGTATGTGTGTAATTTTGTTGAATTAGAAATAATAAATTTTCAGACAATGTTGACACGTTCGGTCGGTTATGTGTGTAGTCCTTTTTTAGGGGCTCATGATTATGGCCGTGTTACTTTTTTAGGGGCTCATGGTTATGTGTGTAGTACTGAAGACCAAGTTTGCTACTTTCTATTTACGGGTGCAGTGGCCTGGTCCTACTCACTAGTAGAAAAGGGGGCAATGGTCCAGGCTGGGTCAGCCCATTAGTCCCGGTTCAATCCAGAACCGGGACCAATGGGGGCATTGAACCCGGTTCGTGAGCCCCGGGGGCCGGCCGGGCCATGTGGGCCATTGGTCCTGGTTCGTCTGGACCTTTTGGTCCCAGTTGGTGGGACGAATCGGGACCAATGTGCCTCGCTCCTGGCCCACCACCATTGGTCCCGGTTGGTGGCCTGAACCGGGACCAAAGGCTGCCCTTTAGTCCCGGTTCAAGCCACGAACCGGGACCAATTAATTGCCTATATATACCCCACGAGCAGAGCACTCTCACTGCTCTGTTTTTCGTGGCCGGCGAGGAGAGAGCTTTGTGGTGCTCTAGCTCACCTCCTATGCACACGAGGTGTTCGATGGAATGCCCGAGCCACACTACTTAAACTTTCTCCTCTCCAAGCTCCACCTCCAAACTCCATTTTCCTCAATATTTGTCTAGGTTTAGCGGTCCGTCACGTCCCGTCCCCGTCTTCACCGCCGTCGATCGCCCGCGCCGATCTCGTCGCCGGCACCACCGTGGTGAGCCTCTTGTTCGTATCATCTTTCTGAAAGGAAAAAAACTCTTACTTGTATGTTTATATAGATACTTGTATACTTTTCTTACTTTTATTATTGCATCTTATATAGTGCGATGGTTTTGGTATCCGCCCCCGTCGGCCCTCATCCTGTCTATGATTCGGATGTGGTATATATTATCTTTTCATAACTATTGGTTCATTTATTGTTTATGACAATTATGCCGACCAACGTGACATAGATTTTATTTATCTATGAGGTTGTTGAACCAGAAATTCCAACCGACCCTATTGTCGAGAGGTTAAATTTAGTTGAAAAGAAAACAATTTGTTGAAGGAAAAAATTAGAAAAATTGAGGAGGAGCAGATGATATTGGAGTTGCATGTTGCGGATGTCGTCGATGATCACAAGATCAAGATGGATGCAATGCGCTTGAAGATTAGAAAGATTAGAAATTATGCCATTCATACCGAGGCTTGGTATCATTATGCCGTTGGATCAGTGTTACATTGGTTGCGATTATGATCGCATTTGTTTTCGCATTGAAATGTTTTACATAGTTTCAGTGTATGGTTTAATTAATTTAGATGCTCTGCAGAGCTTTATGTTGTTAGATGAGAACTATGTATGTACTTTGGTTTTAATGTGATGATGAACTTCTATTAATTTGGTCACTTAATTATCTATTCATGATGTTCGGTAATGATTTTTGACACACTTAATTATATATAATGCATGCAGATGAACCGGCAATGGATGTACGGTTCAAGACACACCTCCGATTACATTAAGGGCGTGCATGATTTTCTCGAAGTGGCTGAGGCAAACAAGCAGAATGGTTTTATGTGTTGTCCATGCCCTATATGTGGGAATACGAAGTCTTACTCTGACCGGAAAATCCTCCACACCCACCTGCTTTACAAGGGTTTCATGCCACACTATAATGTTTGGACGAGGCACGGAGAAATAGGGGTTATGATGGAAGACGGCGAAGAAGAATAGTATGATGACAACTATGTGCCCCCTGAATACAGTGATGCTACTGAAGATCAAGAGGAACCAGACGATGTGCACGATGATGCTGCAACGGGCGAAGCTGCTGAAGATCAAGAGGAACCAGACGATGTGCCCGATGATGATGATCTCCGCCGGGTCATTGTCGATGCAAGGACGCAATGCGAAAGTCAAAAGGAGAAGCTGAAGTTCGATCGCATGTTAGAGGACCACAAAAAAGGGTTGTACCCCAATTGCGAAGATGGCAACACAAAGCTCGGTACCGTACTGGAATTGCTGCAGTGGAAGGCAGAGAATGCTGTGCCTGACAAAGGATTTGAGAAGCTACTGAGAACATTGAAGAAGAAGCTTCCAAAGGATAACGAATTGCCCGACAGTATATACGCAGCAAAGAAGGTCGTATGCCCTCTAGGATTGGAGGTGCAGAAAATACATGCATGCCCTAATGACTGCATCCTCTTCCGCGGTGCGTACAAGGATCTGAACGCATGCCTGGTATGTGGTGCATTACGGTATAAGATCAGACGAGATGACCTTGGTGATGTTGACGGCGAGCCCCCCAGGAAGAGGATTCCTGCGAAGGTGATGTGGTATGCTCCTATAATACCACGGTTGAAACGTCTGTTTAGAAACGGAGAGCATGCCAAGTTGATGCGATGGCACAGTGAGGACCATAAGAAAGACGGAAAGTTGAGAGCACCCGCTGACGGGTCGCAGTGGAGAAAAATCGAGAGAAAGTACTGGGATGAGTTTGCAAGTGAGCCAAGGAACGTATGGTTTGCTTTAAGCGCGGATGGCATTAATCCTTTCGGGGAGCAGAGCAGCAATCACAACACCCGGCCCGTGACTCTATGTATGTATAACCTTCCTCCTTGGATGTGCATGAAGCGGAAGTTCATTATGATGCCAGTTCTCATCCAAGGCCCTAAGCAACCCGGCAACGACATTGATGTGTACCTAAGGCCATTAGTTGAAGAACTTTTACAGCTGTGGAATGGAAACGGTGTACGTACGTGGGATGAGCACAAACAGGAGGAATTTTACCTAAAGGCGTTGCTGTTCGTGACCATCAACGATTGGCCCGCTCTCAGTAACCTTTCAGGACAGACAAACAAGGGATACCACGCCTGCACGCACTGTTTACTTGACACCGATAGTATATACCTGGCAAGCTGCAGGAAGAATGTGTACCTGGGCCATTGTCGATTTCTTCCGACCAACCATCAATGTCGAAAGAAAGGCAAGCATTTCAAAGGCGAGGCAGATCACCGGAAGAAGCCCGCCATGCGTACCGGTGATCACGTACTTGCTATGGTCAATGATTTACACATAATCTTTGGAAAGGGTCCCGGCGGACTAGCTGTTCCGAGTGACGCTGGGGGACACGCACCCATGTGGAAGAAGAAATCTATATTTTGGGACATACCCTACTGGAAAGACCTAGAGGTCCGCTCTTCGATCAACGTGATGCACGTGACGAAGAACCTTTGCGTGAACCTGCTAGGCTTCTTGGGCATGTATGGGAAGACAAAAGATACAACTGAGGCACGGGAGGACCTGCAACGTTTGCACGAAAAAGACGACATGCCTCCAAAGCAGTATGAAGGTCCTGCCAGCTATGCTCTTACCAAAGAAGAGAAGGAAATCTTCTTTGAATGCCTTCTTAGTATGAAGGTCCCGACTGGCTTCTCGTCGAATATAAAAGGAATAATAAATATGGCAGAGAAAAAGTTTCCGAACCTAAAGTCTCATGACTGCCACGTGATTATGATGCAACTGCTTCCGGTTGCATTAAGGGGGCTTCTACCGGAAAACGTCCGATTAGCCATTGTGAAGCTATGTGCATTCCTCAATGCAATCTCTCAGAAGGTGATCGATCCAGAAATCATACCAAGGCTAAGGAGTGATGTGGTGCAATGTCTTGTCAGTTTCGAGCTGGTGTTCCCACCATCCTTCTTCAATATCATGACGCACGTCCTAGTTCATCTAGTTGACGAGATTGTCATTCTGGGCCCCGTATTTCTACACAATATGTACCCCTTTGAGAGGTTCATGGGAGTCCTAAAGAAATATGTTTGTAACCGTGCTAGGCCAGAAGGAAGCATCTCCATGGGCCATCAAACAGAGGATGTCATCGGGTTTTGTGTTGACTTCATTCCTGGCTTTAAGAAGATAGGTCTCCCTCAATCGCGGTATGAGGGGAGACTAACTGGAAAAGGCACGCTTGGAAGGGACTCAATAATATGCAGGGGCGGATATTCTTGGTCTCAAGCATGCTACACAGTTCTGCAGAACTCTACCTTGGTGACCCCGTATGTCGATGAACACAAGAACAGTCTGCGCTCCAAAAACCCGGAGCAGTGCGACGACTGGATTACATGTGAACACATCAGGACTTTCAGCAGTTGGTTGGAAGCATGTCTCAGAGGTGACAACACTGTTTGTGATGAGCTGTACTTGTTGTCCAGGGGACCATCTTCGACTGTTACGATTTGGAAAGGATACGAGATAAATGGGAATACATTTTACACGACTGACCGAGATCAAAAGAGCACCAACCAAAATAGCGGTGTCCGCTTTGATGCAACAACCGAGAGGGGAAAGGACACATATTATGGTTACATAGTGGACATATGGGAACTTGACTACGGACATGATTTTAAGGTCCCTTTGTTTAAGTGCAAATGGGTCAATCTGTCAGGAGGCGGGGTACATGTAGACCCACAGTACGGAATGACAACAGTGGATCTGAAAAATCTTGGGTACACTGACGAACCGTTCGTCCTAGCCAATGATGTGGCACAGGTTATCTATGTGAAGGACATGTCTACCAGACCGAGAAAGAAAAAAGATAAGGAAGCAAATACATCATACGATGAGCCAAAGCGCCACATAGTTCTTTCAGGAAAAAGGGACATCGTGGGAGTGGAGGACAAGACAGACATGTCTGAAGATTATGAAAAGTTTCATGAAATTCCTCCCTTCAAAGTCAAGGCTGACCCCAGCATCCTGATAAACGATGAAGATTATCCATGGTTACGGCGCAATAAGCAAATGACACAAGCGAAGAAAAAGTGAAGACTTTCTCCCGCAACTATTATGATGATACCATGCCAACTTTGTAACTGACGAGTATGATACCATTGTCCGTTTTGTACATGCACATGCTATGTGGGTCAATTTCTGATACCATGCCAACTTTCAACTTTTTTAGAGTTCATTTGAAATGCTTTAATGTCTTATGGTTCGGCCCTCGTAATAATTAAAAATAGCAACAATAAGTATTTTGTTGTAAGTAGAAACAAAATAAAATAAATAAAGCAAGAAAGAAAACAAAAAAACAAAAAAAGTGTTTTCAAATTTGAAAACTAATGGCACTAACACAAAGTTTATAATTTTCCTAAAACTAAAAGCAAAAAGAATTGACAAATAAAGCAAAAAACAAAAGAAAATAAATAATGTAGAAAACAAAACAAAAAAACAACAATAAGTATTTTGTTGTAACTAGAAAAAAAAAATAAATAAAGCAAGAAAGAAAACAAAAAAACAAAAAAAGTGTTTTCAAATTTGAAAACTAATGGCACTAACAGAAAGTTTATAATTTTCCTAAAACTAAAAGCAAAAAGAATTTAAAAATAAAGCAAAAAACAAAAGAATATAAATAATGCAGAAAACAAAACAAATAAACTGGAAAAAAATAAAAATAGCAACAATAAGTAAAGAAAACAAAAAAACAAAAAAATGCCTCCTACTGGGCCCCCACGGCCTGAATATGACATGACACCCTACTATGGGCCAGGATTCAGGCCCGCAGTAGGCCCAGAAGGCCCATCAGGCAAAGCAATAGCAAGTAGGCCCGAAAGCCTGCGGTGGAGAGGAGCTCGAGAGGGGTGCGGCAGTGGGGCTTATAAACCACTGCGCGCCCCTCTCAACTAGCGAGGTGGGACTAAACTTTGGCCCCGACGCGGGCAGCACAGGGGCCTTTGGTCCCGGTTGGTGGCACCAACCGGGACTAAGGGGGGGGGGAGGGCATTGATACCGGTTCGTGGCAACAGCCGGTACCAAAGGCCGCCGGTTCCCGCCCTTTGGGCTGCCGAAAAAGTGGCCTTTGGTCCCGGTTGGTGGCACCAACTGGGACCAATGGCTTTGCTATATAAATAGCACTTAGTAGTTTCCGGCCAAATCGACCACTTCTCCCCCGACGCCCCCTGCTCCTCCTCATCGCCGTCGCCGCCCGACGCCCCTGCTCCACCTTGTTGTCGCCGCCGCCACCGACGCCGTCAGGCTGCTCGCCTGAGCCGTCGCCGCCGCCCCCTGTGAGCACAGCCCCGCGCCCCTCCCGTCCTGCGCGGCCCCCGCGCGCCGCCCCGCCGCCCCTGCAATTTCGTATCAATTTTTTGCATTTTTTTGTGTATATGTGTTTGTATGTGTATATATGTGTACATGTTCATAGTATTTTTTTTTCATAAGTGTATTTTTTTGTTCATTGCATTTTTTCATATATATAATGTATATATGTATGTGGTAGCTATATATATGATGAATGGATGTGGCTATATATGTATGTATGAATATAATGTTCATAGCATTTTTTTTGTTTATATATGTTTTTTCATATATGTATTAATTTTTTATTTAGGTTGTTAGTAGATATCGATTTTAGGTTAGTGTAGAGGAGAAAGTAAATAAGGAAAAGGAAGCAAAGAGGAAGAAGGAAGAAGGAAGAAGAAGAAGAAAAAGAATGAGAGGAAAAAGGAAAATAAGAAGAGGAAGAAGAGGAGAAATAAATAAGAAGAGGAAAAAAGAAGAAAAAGAAGAGGAGAAGAAGAAAGGAATAGAGGAGAAGAAGAAAAAATAGAAAAAAAAATTCTATTTTTTCTTCTTCTCTCCTCTATTCCTTTCTTCTTCTCCTCTTTTTTTTTCTTCTTCTTCCTTCTTCCTTCTTCCTCTTTTCTTCCTTTTCCTTAATTATTTTCCTTTCTCGTCGTTGTCGCGTCGTTGTCGATATAACCCCCTCGAGATAACTTCGACATGAGGGGCGGTCGATATATATACCTCCTCTCGACCGTGATAACTTATACAACGGCAGCACCGGCCCCCTCGGCCCTCTCGCTCGACCAAAACTCTCGAGGACACCCAAACCCTAGAGAGAAAACGATGTTGGTCTCCTACCCCCTCCCGCCGCGCCCCTACCCGACAAATTAACTCTCTCGAGGCCACCCAAATTTACCAAGTTAAAAGAGCGTTGTCGTCGAGGCCACCCCAAACCCTTGAAGCGTTGTGTCGAGGCGACCCCAAACCCTAGAGAAGCAGCGTCGAGGCCACTAACATGATTCCTTATTGTGATTAACTAGCTAGTTCTATGTTTGCCACTAATATATATATATATATATATCCATCTGTACCATGTTTGAATAATAATTGACATGTTGTAAATATTTGCAGAAACTATGGAGCACTCCCGAGACGAAGAAACAGAAGCGATGTTGGGGGACATAATCGCAAATGGAAGTGATGAAGTTGCGTCATTTCTCCTCGACACCGATGGTCAGCTGGAAGGACTGGGTGAAGAAGAGGGCTATGTTCATGATGGCTTCGGCCCATTAATGCCGGTACAAGAAGAGGACTATGTTCATGATAGCTCCGGTGACACAATGGAGGTACAAGAAGGAGACCGTGCTGACTGCTCCGGTGACCGAACCGAGTCCGGCCAGGTATATATATATTAGTTAAGCCCGTGTTGACTAGTTAATTGATGCTTCCATTGTTTTGGTATATGTACACATATTAATTACTCTCGTCTTTTTCTAGCCCTCCGGATCGAGCACAACTTCGGTAAGGAGACGAGGCCCGAAGAAAAAGTTGAGCTCGGATGAAAAGTTTGAGATCATAGAAATTGCGCCCGACGGCGAACCGATTGAACCCATCCGGACAAGGAAGGCATTTTCTGCTCAGTGCGGGGTTCTTGTTAGGGACAAGATCCCGATCAGCATCCAGCAATGGTATAAGCCTAAGGAGGAAGACCCTGAGGTGTCTTATGTCAATGATATGCATAAAGAAGATCTTTGGACTGAGCTGAAGGCAAATTTCACCCTACCGCCAGAGGAGGATCCGGAGAAGCCAGTTGAGCAATTAATCAAGTCTGGTGCTCTTAAGAAGATGGCAACCCTAATGAGGAGGTGGAGGAAAGAGCTGAACCAGTTTGTCGGAAAAAAAGACACCAGAATTCATCGGCAAATATGAGAAGATCAAAGATCACTGGCCCACATTTGTGGCCCACAAGGCATCGTAAAAGAGTAAGAAGATGTCGGCGAGAAACAAGAAAAATGCTGCAAAGAAGAAGCTTCACCATCGCACGGGGTCAGGTGGCTACCTCAAAGCCCGACCTAAGTGGTCCAAGGCTGAGCATGATCTGCTTGAAAAAGGGATCGAACCAGAGATAATGTACTGGACAGACCGTTGCTGGACTTTGTTCTTCGGGGCTGGCGGAACCTTGGACCCTGTAACGGGGAAGTGCCAGTGGACGGATGAGCAACTGGAAATACCAGTCAAGAACCTTCGACACTATATCGATGCAGCGCAGCGAGGGACGTTCCTTCCAAACAGGGAGAAGGACGAGCTCACAATGGCCCTTGGGAATCCTGAGCACCCTGGACGGACACGAGGCACGCCAGGCTCCATTCCGTGGAAGGTTGGTTTTCCGGACGCATGGGGTTACAAAACCCACAAGAGGAGGAAGAAACTGGAGCAGGACCAACTGCAGGCGCTGCACGAAAGCGTAATGGGGCGAGAGGATCGAGAAGAGGAACGAGAAGCAACATATCGCAGCAAATGACCTGCCGAAGCTTCCCCCAAAGCTACCCCGCCATCTCAGCGGAGAAGCAGCGTGGCTTCCACTGAGCTGCTTCAGCCGGAGCATGTCTTGATGGCTTCTGCCAGCTATCCCGTGGATGGTATCACGAAGTCTCAAAGTTGCCACATTATGGCGCGATGGATGAATTTGAAGGTCAAGGCGGTTGTTGGCCAAGTTTATCCTAGTGGACCCGACACAACTTATCACTGCCAGCCGATTCCAGAAGGATAAGGTGATGGTGGATGAAATAATGGAGGGATTTGAGGACCTCCCGCTTGAGCACCCTACCGGTGAAGGGGAGACTAGGCTGGGTTCTGCTCTGAAGACTCCATGCCTATGGCGGAAGGAGCTCATCAACCTTTCGAACTGGACGCCTCCACCTCCTCCTCCTCCTCCGGCGAGTCAGGGCACTCCGCCTCCTCCACCGCCTCCTCCTCCGGCGAGTGATGATCAGGGCACGCGTGGCGGCACTCCGCCTCCTTCTCCGACGCGTGGCGGCACTCCGCCTCCTTCTCCGCCTGCGCCGGCGCTCCCGAGCAGCCAGCAGCCTCCTCCTTCTCTGCCTCACCAGCAAGGGCAGAAGAGACCCGCCACCGCCCCGGCTGCTCCGGCGCGTCGTACTCCTTCTCCTCCGCCTCGTAAGCAAGCACGAAAGAAGACAGACGCCGCAGCCGCTCCGTCTGCTCTGGCGTCTAGCAGCACAACCAGAGGCGAGAGGCAATACAAATACGGTCCATCATCTCTCAAGCCTCTAGAGAAGTTACCGTACGAGAGGTCCGAGGAGGAAAACGATACAATTGTGCGGACCCACGTGAAGGACTTCTTTGAAGGGGTGACAACAAAGAGACATCCACCTCCGGAGGAGAAGGTAGATCCGGTGAAAGCAAAGCGCACTATCGATGCCCTGAGGAAACCACCAAAGTCTCCGCCGAGAACCAACTATGAGCGCATTACTGAACAGACATATCTCCAAGCCAAGCGGTCGGGAACTACTGTCAGTGATAAAAGGTTAAAAGAACGAGCAAAGGGGAAAAAATTGCCCAGCTCGGCGAACAAGCACAGCAATCGTGCCCCCCGCTCAATGTGTCATGCTCCGGGGATGGTGGCTGGTTATGGCAATCTTGAAGATTACCTGCCTGACGATGCACTTCCTGATTTCATGGAGGTGGACGAACACAGATACGAGTACGGGAAGCCTCTCATCAAAGATGAAAAATCTCTGACAACAATGATGCGAAGATTCCATAGTTGGTACATGAAAACCTGCAGAGAGTCTGAGGGGACGAACAGTTTGTATCTGAACATTAAAGAGGAGCACGACCTCGTTTCAAATGATGTGTTGTGCGTTCCATTTGATGAGTTCTTCGCATTCTTCAACCAAAAGGCCCTCGATAAATTAATGGTCTTTTGCTACTGCCTGTAAGTACTATTTCTGTCATTAAGTCTCTATATATAGCTCGGCTCTTTCATTGCATGTATTTATAATTAATTATCCTCAATATATTATGCAGATTGAAGATCGTCGAGTGCAAAAAAAAAGAAATTTATGATATTGGGTTCATTAACACAAATATCATAGATGTATTTCTGGTTGAAAAGCACGTCAAAGAGGCCGAGGACAACTTGCTACAATCGTTGATAAAAAATCAAAACAAAGATACCATACTGTTTCCTTACAACGGCAAGTGAGTGTTACTGTCGTGTGCATATTCGGTTTCCCTTATTACTCGAGCGAGGTTATAGTAATGTAATTGATGAGTTATGCATGCGTGCGCAGGTACCACTATATTCTTCTGGAGATTAAGCTTGAGCGTGGACTAGTAACCGTCTTAGACTCGAGACGGAAAGATCCCGAAACCTATGCGGACATGACTGAAATGCTCAGCAAGTAAGTTCAATCGATCATTATCGCACCATATCGGCAACTTTTTGTTCATTTCCTGATATCTCAAGTAATAATAATTATTTTCTTTGTCTTGCAGGGTTTGGAAATAGTTCACCGCAGAAGCTCCGGGACTGCCGAAGGAGCTGCGATATACATACCCGAAAGTAAGTACTACTGGCTAGCTAGTTGCGGGCATCTCCCATTGATTCTATAGCTATACTTTCATCAATGCCATTTATAATGCTTCATTATCAGTTTAATTAACCTCTATTTCTCGTAAAGTGCTTGTGGCAGGAGGAAGGGAATGATTTCTGTGGATACTACGTGTGCGAGTTCATCCACACCGCGACTTTGAAAAACAAGCGGGACTACTCTAAAAGACAATATGAAGTGCGTAAGCAATAATATTCACAATTTCATTTTATTACACCATCATTTCTGTTGAGTTTCATTCATATATATGTATTAATTAACCCCCTTCTTCAAATTAGACGTGGCAGATGCAGGATGAACTCCTAGAACCAGATCGCATGAAAGCAATTCAAGAGGAATTGGCGGGATTCTTTCTTGAACACGTCATCAGTAAAGCCAGAGAATACCATGTGGAAATTGATTTCAAATGCTAGGGGTTTGTAATTAAGAGATCTTATACATATTGTACATGTATGTAGCCAGTAGCATCGGATACATGATACGAAAACTTGTTGTTCGACCAATCTCTCGGAGAAGGAGAGGTTGATCGATCACTTCTCTCGGTATGCATGACGAACATCTGTATTGAATGGTTCTCTCGATCACTTATGTATGTATAGTACGTAGCATCGACCAAGCACGGACATAAGAGAGGACACTTCTCTCTATTAATTAGCTAGCTAACACAATATATGAAACACCTAAATTAACCCCCCAAAACCCCCAACCCCCCCTACTTTCAAAAAAACAAAAACCCCAGCCACTGGAATGCTGACGCGTGGGTTCCTTCTGGTCCCGGTTGGAGCCACCAACCGAGACCAAAGGCCCCCTTACTAGGCTCGGCGCACAGGGCCACCTGGAGGCAGATTGGTCCCGGTTCGTGTTTGAACCGGGACTAATGGGTGGAGGTATTAGTAACGACCCATTAGTCCCGGTTCATGAACCGGGACTAAA
>NC_041385.1:822207745-822209526 GCF_002162155.2 Triticum dicoccoides
CTGAATATATTACTCTTAGGTGCCCGAGGGCAAGTTGCAGAATACATTATAGATTACCGCTAGAGCAGAGGTACAGGCGCCAAGACACGGAAGCCTCCCTACTAACATGGTCCTTAAATCTGAAGGACCAAAGCGTGAAATCAGAGATAATGTTCCGAATAGTATCTAGGGGGGAGTGTATCTCGTTACGGAACACAGGAGCGTTTCTGGAATCCCAGAGCTTCCAGAGGACGTCAAGGGCGACAGTAGGCCAAATGTTGATGTCGAGGCCTACTGGAGTAGGAGTATCCCAGATGAGGTCGATGCAGTTAGGGGCCTGGAGTCCCCGTATCACTACACCATGACACTGCATTCCCTACCGACGTGTGTTGGTAAAAGTCACTTTTGCCAACTGACTGTTGGTTGGAAAATTTATAACGCACAGTCGGTCGGGAAAACCATTGTAGAGTAACGGACGGTCAGTCGGGAATACACAAATCTTTGTTGTCTCCTAGTCAGTCGGGAAAAGTGATATGGCCATCCAATCATCGGTCGGTAAAGAAGGCCCACCAACCACTTGTGTCTAAAAAAAATAGGCCTTCGCGCGCAGACGTAAACCTTAGGGCCCAAAATTTGGCCCAACCCGCGAAAACTTCCTGAAAACCTAACACTTCCCGCGATCCATTCATCTGGATCTCACGTCCTTTTCCTCAAAAAAAAATCTGGATCTCACCTCACTCGACCCCCTTTCTCTCCCGTACGGCACAGGGGGATCCAATTCACACCACCACCGACGACCACCACCGGCCACCACGGGGGCCGTCCCTCCTACCACCATCAGCCACCTCCGGGGCCATCCGTCCTTCTACTGCACAACTCTCCACCAGTCCACCTCCGATAGGCCGGCCGCCACCTTCCTCGTTCGCAAGAGTGCGACCCTGCTCCTTCCACCGGTCTTGCAGTGAGGCGACCTCACCCCTCCCTCCCATGGCTCCACCTCTTCAACCCATAACCGGATCCCTCTCCTCTCCCTCCCATGGCGCCACCTCTCCAACCCATAACGGGATCCCTCTCCTCTCCCTCCCATGGTAGCAGATCTGAAAGGAACAAGGTCGCATTGGTCCTGGTGGTCCATTGCGAGGCAGGCGGCCTCTACTCCCTCTGTTTCAGGTGACTAGGAGATAGGTACCTCCATCTCTCCCAACTAACTTTCGATGACCAGGAGTTAGCCATCCATGGCGGCAACGACATCAGTAAGATCTCTTCCCCCCCGATGCCCAATTTTTCCTGCCGCTCGCCCACAACCCACCTCCTAAAGAGACTAATCGGTTCAGAAAAATCCTTCATGTTTATTCTAATTCTTTCAGAAACTACTTAATGTGAATTTTCATTTTTATGCTTGCTGGAATATGAGAGTGTACTTAGTAACAATTGTATTTCATTTGGCCAACCATTTGGGCATGATGTTTAGCTTCTTTGGAAGTGATCCTTACGCTATATTTGTTTCATTTGCAGGTCAGTCGGCAATTTCTGGGAACCGAGTGTTAGCTAGGTTTGATATATTTATTCATAGAAAACTGAGAGTAATTCAGTATGTGTTTTCTGGTTTTTATTTCATAGTCATGGTAAATTCTGAATGTTCTTCTGTTTTGTTATTCAGAGAATATAGCTAGATTCTTCTATTGTGCCTTGCTGAAACTCAATTGCGGTAATTAACCTCTTAAACTTGTTGCTCCTAATTACTTTTAAATATGCATGTGTGGTCTCTTAAACTTTTACCCGCTGTTCTCAAGGGGGGCCAA
>NC_041385.1:822209813-822239548 GCF_002162155.2 Triticum dicoccoides
TGTATTTGTAATCCTTGGCAATGCTTGTGAATCTTCAGCCCTGTGTGTAACATGAGATTTTTTTGTTCTTATTAAAGTTATATGCCCCTTAGAGAGATGAATTTTATATCAAATGATTATAATTATTGACAAGTAATGAACTATATCCGCATCTGGTCATTACAATAATTATTCATCATGCGTGCAATAAGCCTATATACATATTGTTGTTGATAGAACTCAAGAGTTGAACCCGAGGAAGATGATGATGTCGAAGGAGATGATTATGAAGGGATCTATGTTCATATGAGAGTTGTTGGAAGGCTGCCACCAAGAAGCATCTCAATTAAGGGACTTATGAGGTTGTTGTTGATGTTGTGATTAGAGGGAATGCTGCGCTGCCTTATCCGGCTGTTAAGGTATTTTTTTCACTCACTCGCTCACTAGATGTATGTCCAGGTACAAACAATATGGCATATTCTTTTATACTGATAGATAGTTGCAAAAAGTTCTACAAACACGGGATGGAGGGCTCTGTATTGTCTTTCCTTTTACCTTTAGGACAGGGCCAGGAGCAGTAATAGTACTATTGCAAATAACAGATTTTGTTTCTTTATACTATATCCTACTAGCATATATGGACGAAAAAGAGTAAATAATTACCTTGATTAAAACATATCAGCTCTAAAAAAAGAAGAGTATGCATCATCTTGTTTTAAAAATATCATCAAATGTATTCTACAACCTAGTAATGGGCTATCAGCGGCATGGAGCTTTCGGGGGCTATATAGATGACCAGAACCATCATTCTTAAATTGTATAACCTATTTATCCCATGGACTCGCAGGAAAATAAGGCGACTTATTAGGTCTTACTGCCAACACCTGTCCCTCCCACAAACTCAGTCCTTCCTCTCCATCATCCGGCCACCAAATTTTGCACTTGTCTCTGATAGTCCAGTTCTGCGCAATAGCTACTTTGAACTCTGTTCTGTCCACAAAAGTCAATAGATGAAAGTGCTAGTATCGACTAGAGGGGGGTGAATAGGAGATTTTTATGAAAGTCTTCAAAACTTGGAAGTTTCAAAGACAAACAATAGAAATGACCTAGTTGATATGCAGCGGAAGATAAACTACCATAAATAAACCATAGTCAAGTATGCAATGATGTGAAAGTACAGGACTAATAGTAGCTAAGTAGTAAGGATCAGGATGGAAGATAGTATGAAGCCAATCAACAGTAGTAGTCAAGCAATGTAGTCAAACAGATACACAGATAGGCAATGACTTCACGAAGACAAACTTAAGTAAAGGAAGGAAGAGGATAGAACCAGTCACTTGTTGAAGACACAGGATTTGTTGGACCAGCTCCAGTTACTGTGACAACTGTACGTCTGGTTGGAGCGGCTGAGTATTTAAACTCGAGGACACACAGTCCTGGACACCCAGTCGTTGAGCACGCAGCTCAGGACACCAAGTCCTCACCGTATTCTCCTTGAACTAAGGTCACACAGACCTCGTCCAATCACTCGTGGTAACTCTTCAGGCGACTTCCAAACCTTCACAGACGTCGTTCACCGGCGATCCACAATGACTCTTGGATGCTCAGAACGCGACGCCTAACCGGCTGGAGGATACACAGTCCTCAAGTGTAATAAGTCTTCAGGTCACACAGACAGAAAGACTTCAGTGATGCCTAACACTCTTTGGCTCTGGGTGTTTGGGCTTGGTCCTCGCAAGGATTTCTCTCTCTCAAAGACTTCGAGGTGGGTTGCTCTCAAACGACAAAAGCCATGCACTAACTCTGAGCAGCCACCAATTTATGGTGTAGGGGGTGGGCTATTTATAGCCACTTGGCAACCCGACCTGATATGTCTGAAATGACCCTGGGTCACTAAGGAACTGACACGTGTTCCAACGGTCAGATTTCAAACACACACGGCAACTTTACTTGGGCTACAAGCAAAGCTGACTTATCCAGCTCAGGATAAGATTTGCTCTCATTGTCTTCGTTCGAAGACATAGGATTTGGGTTGAGCATCACTTCAGTCATTCTGACTTAGTTCACTTGGACCCCACTTAACAGTACGGTGGTTCCTATGACTCAACAAAGAAGAAAAGGAAACAGCAAAACAACAGAGTCTTCGCGCTCCATAGTCTTCACTCAATGTCTTCTCAAGTCATAGTCTTCAATATGAATATCTTCACATACCACCATTGTCTTCAATGTCTTCATACATTTTTAGGGGTCATCTCCGGTAGGTAAACCGAATCAATGAGGGACACTACCTGCGTTATCCTGCAATTCTCACAAACGCATTAGTCCCTCAACCAACTTTGTCGTCAATACTCCAAAACCAACTAGGGGTGGCACTAGATGCACTTACAATCTCCCCCTTTTTGGTGATTGATGACAAACTGGTTGAAGTTTTCAACGGGGATAAAGTATGTGAAATTGTAAAGGATAGGGTATTGTCTTCATAAGTAGCAGGGGCTCCCCCTGAAGATGTGCATATAAGTAATTTGCTTTTGGAATGCAAATGCACATGGCAGGTTGTACTTGTGGAGATCCACTTCAACTTATGAAGATAATTCATCATGCATGATATGATATAGCAAATAGAATGACATGCATAATGAAAAATGGACGTCTACAGAATGATCTAAGTGCGGAAGTTGTCATCGCACATGCGGAATTTATCATCGCATCACAGTAAAGCAAATAAGTAGCAGACGACCATCGAGTTTAAGTGTTACAACTCAAACAACCAAATGTTTCAAAAGCGAGAGTTGTAAACACGAGGCAAAATATAAAGCAACCGCCCATATGAACCCGCCTGAAGACTATCAAACTCAAATGCTTCTCCCCCTTTTGTCAGTAAGGACCAAAAAGCTTTGAAGACATAGAGCATCTACTCGTCCTCATGAGTAGGTGAAGCAGCAGGGTTGTCGTTGTTGCTAGGTGGTGCAGACGTACTTGGTGCAGTGTCGATGCGTGCAGAAGTAGGAGGCAGTGAAGTAGCATCATCTTCATCATCGATCACTCTTGCATTCACAGTTGCCGCGGAGGAAGAATAGTCGGAGTCTTCAAGTGATGGAGTTCGACGTAGGACAGCAGTTCGTGGAGGAGTGGTGTCAAACTTGAATCTTTCAGTGAAGCCATCGTCTTGAAGATCTGCTTCAGCACTAAGCAGCGTCAAACTCTTCCATGATCGCCAGCAAGTCTGTGAGCAACAAATGCATTCTTGGTGGCAAGATTTCGAATACGATTGACGTCCACCAAGAGGCTTTGCATCTGTCTCTTGAGCCAATAGTGATGCTTATGTTGTTTCTAATGAAGTGCCACAAGAAGTTCTCGGTCATTTAGAACACGAGAGCGCTTCTTAGGCCTTTGGGCAATGGTGCTTTCAGTGGCTTCAGTTTGCGCATGATGAGGCAGACGAGTATTTCCAGCCATTGGATAGATACGTGATACTGCTTGAATGCCTTCCATGGACCGAGTGAAGCTTTGGTGATCAGCATTTTGAAGACAAAGAGGCTCCTTGGCAGGCTCAGGGTATATAGCTTCAACTGACATATCAACCTCTGGTAGAAAGATCAGATGATTGCGAGCAGAGGGCTGATAGTTAACAGAAGAGTGTCGCTTGATGAGGCGCATGACCCATGGAGCATAAAACTTCAGACCAAAAAGGTCAGATCCAGAAGCAGCAAGTTGCCTGATGAAGAATTCTTGGGAATTGAAGCTGATGCCATTGAGGATGTAAAAGACCAAAGTCTTCATGGCTCCTTCAAGTTTAGCAGCTGATGAATGTCCTTTGATAGGCCATAGAGTTCGCCTGATGATGTGATATATGGTGCGAGGCAGATACTCAAGGTCATCAACAAAGAACTCCGTTGGATATTCAGCATCAGATGGCAAGGGCTTCATCATGCTCAACATCTGGCTCATATTGGGTTCAGGCTTGTGGAAGATGCTCTCCAGTGCATTACGGTGTAGTTGACAGTCAGGTTCATAGAGCTCTCCGGGAGTGGATAGGCCTGTAAGCTCGATGACATCAAGAGCTTTGGCTTCATGATGAACATTTACGGTCATCCACTCAAGAACCCAGGTCTTGATATCTCTATTGTAGCCGCGAATGTGGAGGGTAGCATAAAATTGAAGCAAAAGTTCTTCATTCCAATGTTCTTTGTCAGTCACAAAGCTGAGCAGACCGGCATCACGAAAACAGTCAAGTGCTTCTTCTAAGCACGACAGTCCAGCAATGGCTTCAGTGTCGAGGCGCATATGAGGGAAAATGCGCCCTTGATCATACAGAACGCAGGAGTAATAGCTTCGCTGTTGATAGCTCCAGAAACGATCTGATGATATCCTTGGCTTTGAGTAGGGGTTCTTGGCGCTGTCAAAGAAGGTATTGTGGCTTTTGAAGCCATTTGCATTGAAGGACCCTATAGAATTAGCAGTGCCTGGGAACCTTGGCAGTCTTGGCTTTGGTTTCTGGACCTGAGGCCTATGCTCAACATGATAATCAAATTGAGGTCCAGAGGCAGTAGGCGGAGGTACCAGAATGGGCCATCGGACAGTGGTTAGCTGACCATGATTGTATGCTTGCTCAATTGTATAGGGCCTTGGTGGCGGAACAGGAGCAGTGGCAGCAGCTGAGGCTTCAGGCTGTACAACAGGTGCTTCGAGAGCAGTTGCCTCATTGGCTTCAGGCACACTGGTTGGTTCAAGCTCCACATTAGCTTCAGCCATGACTACGTCATTGGCTTCACTTGCGTTAGTGGTGGCAGCTTCAGGATTTTCAACCTCCACTTGATGAGCTGGAGGGTCGGGCACTGGCACGTTCACATCAGGAACAGCTTCTTCAATAACTGGGGAAGTAGGGACACGTACGTCTTCTTGTCTTTCATCGGCTGATGCAGCCGGATTGTCTTCAGCATCCTGGGCTTCAGACGCGGAGACATTCTCAGTTGGAGTGGCTTCAGGAAACACTCGACGTGCAACAGGTTGATGATGCACTTCTCCTTCTGGAATGCTCGAAAGAGGGACTTGAGGCTTTTGTCCTTTGCGAAGCCTGTGAAATGCTGGCAACGCCTTTGGAGATGGAGTTGGCTGGGCCTCAAAGTCTTCTTCTTCTTCATGCACGGGTGGTGTAACTTGTTGTTGTTGTTGGGGAGTACTTGGGGAGTCTTGTTGCTGTGGGTTATCAGCCCACGATGCATCCTGAGCAATTGGCGTCAGAGGACGACCAATGCTGATGAGTTTGCTGTTCATTAGAACAGGCGATGATACCACGTTGTGTTTGATCTGAGGAAGAACTTCATCATCTTCAACATTGTCATCTTGACCAATGTCTTTAGCAGCGGTGGGTTCAGCTGCTGGAATATCTTCAGCTTCATGAGTCTCTGTGGGAGCAGGCTCATGAACTATCATCCGTCTTTCTTGATGTTCAGACACAGGGCGAACCACTGAGATAGGTTCAACAACCAAGGGCTCCGTGGAAGCAGCCCAATTCTTCTTGGTTTTGCGCTTCTTCTTGGAGGGAGCGGCATCGGAGGCTTCAGTATTCTTTCTCTTTCTGGCTTCAGCCTCGGCAGCCCTCGTCTTCTTCTGTTCTGAAGCGGTAGTCGTGACATTTGGCTTCGAGCCAGTCATGCTTCTTGGGAAGATAATGTTAGGTGCTTCTTGACTTGAAGGTGCAGGTTGGGCAGTAGAGAGCTTCTTCTTCTTTGCAGCCATCCTGGGGTCAATGCCAGGACGGCCAAGAGACTTGCGTTTCTCAGCCACATTGTAGGCAAGCACACACTTGTCAGCCAAACTCTTCATAAGCTCGCGAGAGCCTTGGGCTTCTTGGCGCTTCTTGAGAAAGGCTTCTTTAAGCTCATGCATCATGGCCTTGAAGTTTCTGACATCTTGCACGCTGAGCTTCACCACATGCTTCTTGAACTGAGCCTTCTCATAATCAATTTTGTTTTTCAACTCAACGATGCGCTGAGCGAGAGCTAGCTCAGAAGCAATGGCGCCACTAAAGGAGACGCTGAGGCCAATGGGAAGCTGCAGATCTTCAAAGCTGAGATTTGGTGTGTCAAACCACTCATGAATGAAGTTATGGATGATTGCCACATCGAAGAGAGGCAGGTTGTTGAAGATCTCTGCTTCTTCCTTGCCCTTGATCAGTTGGTCAAGGGCATCATCTGCAAGATCTTCATCGCTGGACAGATCAATGGGTTCTTCACGCAGAATGGCAGCAGGAGTCAAGGTTTGATCAGTATGCCTAACGATTTGCTTTTTCTTCTCCGTCTTCTTGGAGATTCGGGATTGATCTTCAGACTGCACACTGTCTTCAGGAGGTGCAGTGGCCAGAGGCTTCGCATGTGAAGCTTTTGGAGCAGCTGATCCTGAAGCTTTTGGCTTCTTTTTCTTTTGCGGATTTGGAGGAGGAGCTGGGGCTTCATCAGTGTCAGCATCATTATCAGAATGATCCACTTTGGCACCATGGACCAAGATGTAAGTGATGAGGCCATCAAGGTTGGAGAAGGGGCCGATGACATTTGGTTCCGCATCACGTGAGTCGTCAGCACGGGGAGCAGAGGGACCGGGGTTGAAGTCTAATCCCAATGACTTCTTGTTTTCCTTGGCCAAAGCCTTTGCGTGCTGGAAGTTGCACTTGAAGAGAGCATCATCACGACACCAGAGTAATGATGAGGGATTGGCATTCTCAGGCTGAGGTCCTCGGACCATGCAGGGATAGAAACCTTGTGCAATAGCTTCAGCTCTGTTCTTGGGTTGAAGACCTTGATAGAGAATATCACCCCAAGGACTCTTGATAGCATTCTTCTCTGCATATTCCTTGATTACGAACTTGTACTTGAACCATTCTTCAGCCCAATAGCGTCGAATCCATTGGGTTCGTGTCTTGCGCTGATGATAATTCCCTACAGGATCTGTCTTGTAGAGCTCTGCTAGGTCATCAGGCAGATCTTTTGATGTACCCCCTCGACGCTGTCTGCCACCCTTTCTTACTGATTTCTCTACATTCATGAACTTCAAACTGAATGGCTTCAATACGTTCAAAGGCTTCAGAGACTTACGCTTGCTGGTTAAGCAGGAGCTGGCTTCACGAGAATTAATGTGATGTTGTAAGTATTCTGCAAACGAATGCAGACTATGAGAACCAAGGGATTTCCCACGGACATGTACCTGTGACAGCATTAGAGATGCGAGGGAAGGGGAAGAGGTCATATGCATTCTCAGAAGGTTTTGAAGATAAATTAGTTTGAAGACATTGACCTCATGATGCGAAGACATTCACTTATATGTTGTGAGTTGGTTCCAGATTTGTACGAATCCGTGAATAAGTACAAGTGAGGAATCAAACTGGATATGAAATTTAAGTGAATAGACTAGGCAGTATGAGATGCAGACAGTATAGATCTAACATTGTGTAGGCAGAAACCACTTTTGGCAAATAGGATAAATCTTGAAGATCAAAAAGGTGGTAAAAATAGAGTTATAATTACCGCACGAAGAACTGCTAGATTAGATGAATAGGAGACCGAGCAGTTCAGTCCACCATGCCCTAACTTGGCAACGGAGGACACCTACGGTGACAGCGGAGAGGACGATGTCCACGGCCGGCGTGCGGACAGCGTCAGAGAAGTCGCGGCAGCTAAGCGCTTCGTCGCCGGTGGCGTCGAGAGCTAGCGGTGGCGCTAGGGTTTTGACGAGGTGGAGAGGTGGAAGAAGGATTTCTTTACCGCAGGGGACAAGTATTTATAAGTAGGTGTCCATCACAGTGCAATTACGCTGGTGCCCCTGGCAGTCCACATCTGAGGGGCACGTGGCAAGCATGCAACATACTCAGAGTTGTCCCACGTTCCCACGCCCACCAGGCATGTCGGATGGTTGTTCCGGCTTCTCCGGATTTCAATAATAAAGATGAGTTATTTAAAACAGACTTAATGTTTTGTCTCTGTGCCTTTTGCTGACTAGGACGCAGAGAAGACATTCGACAGTTTCAATAGAATGCATATGATTTTGACAGACAGAGTTTGAGATTGAGAGCATAGAGAGGTTAGGGTCCGATCACATTCACTTAGTTCAAAAGATTCAACTTGAAGACATAGCTATAAGTGAATGCTGTAGAGGACAGAACACTAGTATATATATATATCAGAAAGCAATCAAATCATCATAGTGAAGAAAATCATGAAGATAAATTGAAACTTAAGACAAACCAAATGCGAAGTCATTGCAAAAGAATAACGCCATGAGTGAAACACTTCAAACAGAGAAATTTGGTGGTGGCGTTACCCACCGTACAGGAAGTATTAGACCCAGACATGGCGCACAATTATCGTGGCGCTCCGAAGTCAAATTCCATGTTAATGTATTCACACTTAGAGTGTAAGTCTTCATTGATTGAAGATATACATTACTTTGTGTGTTGCACATCTAAGTCATCAACATGCATAAGTGTTAGGATGTGTGCCTGATCACAGGACATTAGAGGATTCCAAGATATTTAGCTCACACCGTAACTTGCAAAACCTTTTCTCATCCAAGGGCTTTGTGAAGATATCTGCCAGTTGCTCTTCAGTGTTGACATGAATGATGTCAATATCTTTCTTCATGACATGATCTCTGAGAAAGTGATGGCGAATTTCAATGTGCTTTGTCTTCGAGTGCTGGACTGGATTGTTGGCTATCTTGATGGCACTTTCGTTGTCGCAGAAGAGAGTTACTTGTTTCAGATTGATGCCATAGTCCTTGAGAGTTTGCTTCATCCAGAGAAGCTGAGCACAACAAGATCCAGCAGCAATGTATTCAGATTCAGCAGTTGAGAGTGATACACAGTTCTGCTTCTTTGAAGACCAACAGACAAGTGATCGACTCAGAAAGTGACATGTGCCTGATGTAGACTTGTGATCCACCTTGTCACCAGCATAATCAGCATCCGAGAACCCAACCAAATCAAATTTTGAGCCCTTGGGATACCATAATCCGAGTGTTGGGGTGTAAGCCAAATATCGAAGAATTCGCTTCACAGCTAAGTGATGCAATTCCTTTGGTGCCGCTTGGAATCGAGCACACATGCAAACACTAAGCATAATATCTGGCCTAGATGCACATAGATAAAGTAAAGAACCAATCATGGAGCGGTATACCTTTTGATCGAACTCTTTACCATTGTTGTCGGGACCAAGATGGTGTTTGGCTGGCATTGGCGTCGTGTAACCTTTGCATTCTTCCATTCCAAACTTCTTCAGACAATCTTTGAGGTATTTTTCTTGAGATATGAAGATGCCAGTCCTTTGCTGACAAATTTGAAGACCAAGGAAGAACTTCAGCTCACCCATCATGGACATCTGATATTGCTCTTGCATCATGTATCCAAACTCATCAGTATACTTTTGGTTGGTGCAGCCGAAGATTATGTAATCCACATATATTTGGCACACAAACAGTTCACCATCATATGTCTTCGTGAAGAGTGTGGGATCGAGGGATCCAGGTTTGAAGCCTTTGCTCTTCAGGAAGTCTTTGATCGTATCATACCATGCGCGAGGAGCTTGTTTGAGGCCATACGGTGCTTTGTTTAGCTTGTACACCATATCAGGATGTTTTGGATCTTGAAAGCCAGGTGGTTGAGCGACATATACTTCTTCTTCAATCTTGCCATTGAGAAATGCACTCTTCACATCCATTTGATATAGCAAGATGTTGTGATGGTTAGCATAGGCTAGCAGTATACGAATAGCTTCAAGCCTAGCCACAGGAGCAAATGTTTCATCGAAGTCGATTCCTTCTACTTGAGTATATCCTTGAGCCGTAAGACGTGCTTTGTTTCTGACGACTTGACCATGCTCATCTTGCTTGTTTTGATATATCCATTTTGTTCCAATAATGTTATGCTTGCGAGGGTCAGGTCGCTTGACAAGTTCCCAAACATTGTTCAGCTTGAACTGTTGAAGTTCTTCTTGCATAGCTTGAATCCATTCAGGTTCCATAAAGGCTTCAACAACTTTCTTGGGTTCTGATATTGACACAAATGAAAAGTGCCCATAGAAGTTTGCTAACTGTGTTGCTCTTGAGCAAGTGTGTGGACCAGGTGCATTGATGCTGTCAATTATCTTCTCCATTTGTACTTCATTTGCAACACGAGGATGAACAGGATGAAGACTTTGCTCTTGCTGATCATTGTCATCATTGGGAGGATTATCCTCGGTCTGAGCATTCTCTTCAGGTTGGTTAGGTGCAGAAATGATAAGTTCCTCTTCAAGCTGTGCTTCAGAGGGCATGATTTCACCAGTTCCCATCAGGTTGATAGATTCGCTTGGAGGAGCTTTGTCAAGTGTACTTGGCAGGAGTTCTTTTTGTGAACCATTGGTTTCATCAAATCTCACATCCACAGTTTCGACGATCTTGTAGAGATAGAGGTTGAAGACTCTATAGGAGTGCGAGTCCTTTCCATAGCCAAGCATGAAGCCTTCGTGAGCCTTAGGTGCAAATTTTGACTTGTGATGGGGATCCTTGATCCAGCATCTAGCTCCAAATACTCTGAAGTAGCTTACATTTGGCTTCTTGCTAGTGAGGAGCTCATATGATGTTTTGTTCAGAAGCTTATGGATGTAAACACGGTTGATGATGTGACATGCTGTATCAATAGCTTCAGGCTAGAACTTTCTAGGTGTCTTGTACTCATCGAGCATTGTTCAAGCCATCTCAATGAGAGTTCTGTTCTTGTGCTCAACGATGCCATTTTTGCTGAGGTGTGTATGGAGCAGAGAACTCATGAGTGATTCCCATTGTATCCAGATAAAGATCAAGACCGGTGTTCTTGAATTCAGTGCCATTGTCACTTCTGATATGCTTGATCTTCATTCCATAATTGTTCATTGCTCGATTGGCGAAGCGTCTGAAGACATCTTGCACTTCAGTCTTATAGAGAATTATATGCACCCATGTGTATCTTGAGTAGTCATCAACAATGACGAAGCCATAGAGACAAGCAGTTGTTGTGAGGATGGAGTAGTGAGTAGGTCCAAATAAGTCCATGTGTAACAGCTCGAAGGGTTGAGATGTTGTCATGATTGTCTTTGAGGGGTGCTTTGCCCTAGTCATCTTTCCAGCTTCGCACGCACCACACAAATGATCCTTCTTGAACTTGACATCCCCGATGCCTATGACATGCTTCTTCTTGATGAGTGAGTGTAAGTTCCTCATGCCAGCATGCCCCAGCCTTTGATGCCAGAGCCAGCATTCTGAAGCTTTTGTGAGGAGACATACGGCAAGCTGTGGACCTGCTGAGAAATCTACCATGTATAGATCATCTTTTCGATACCCTTCAAAGACTAGAGACTTGTCAGATTCCATTAGTACAAGGCAGCGATATTTTCCGAATAGCACAATCATGTTCAAGTCACAAAGCATTGAGACAGACATTAAGTTGAAACCAAGGGATTCAACAAGCATCACTTTATCCATGTGTTGATCCTTTGAGATTGCAACTCTACCTAGACCCAATACCTTGCTTTTACCAGTGTCAGCAAATGTGATGTGACTCTTGTCGGATGGACGTAAGGTTGAGTCCATGAGAAGACTTCGATCACTAGTCATATGATTTGTGCATCCACTGTCCATAATCCATTCTGAAGATTTTGATGACATGCCCTACAGTGCAGTTAGGAGGATAGGCTTCACAAAGAGTGTTGTGAAGCATAGGCATTTGACACATACAAGGATTGTCACAGCTTAGATCAAAGTTAGGACACATAGTACGACTGGTAAGCGATTCAGATGTGAAGTATATAGTAAGACATTTTATCATGCGTCCTTAATGTGTTTTAGGTCCCCAGCAATAGCATTGGACGCCATTGATTACAGGCTGGAGACCTTTCTTTGCAAAAGAAAGTTAATTCTTCTTCGCCACCCACATCTTCAGGGGTGGTTTAGAAGCAATGAGTCTAAGTGCAGCATCTGAGAATTTTGGCTTTGGAGCCCTAGCAAATAGCCTTGCAGGAGATGAATGATACTCATATGAATAAGCAGAAAAGTTCTTAGTTCTATGAACATAGCGGTTTGAAGACACACGCTCATATTCATGAGTCTGAGTATGATTTCCCTGCAAAACATTGGCGTTAGGGTGACTCAGGTGAGTCCTGTATCTGTATGAAGCCTTTGGGCCATATGAAGCCATAGGTCTGGGTTTTGCCTTCTTCCTTGGTGGTGTCATGATGACATTCACGGGAAGATTCTCAATGTACTGCTTAGGTACCCAGATCTTCTTCATAGGTGGTCCATTCCTGCAGTTAGTACCAATATACCTGGCAAACACTTCACCATTCTGATTCTTGAACAGCTTACACTTTGCATCAGAGGATTCATCAATGATAATAGGATTAGCATAGGTAAAACCAGATAAAGTGGATGGATCTACTGAAGGTTCCTTTGCAGCAACCCATGTGGTTTTGGGGTACTGCTCAGGCTTCCAGTACGAGCCATCAACATTCATTTTCCTCTCAAACCCAACACCCTCTTTCCTAGGGTTTCGGTTCAGAATCTGCTTTTTGAGGACATCGCAGAGTGTCTGATGTCCCTTCAAACTTTTGTACATCCCTGTTTCAAGCAATGTCTTCAACCTAGCATTTTCATCAGCAATAGTAGTGGTATCCTCCGCAGAGGGGTTAGTTGCCACTTCAGTAGTTGAAGACAATGAAACAGTAGCAGCAGTGGAACATTCAGCAATAGATGTAGCGATATCACGCTCAATGCATTTTAGACATGGTGGTTCAAATTCATCCTATGTAACGCAAATTTGTTGAGCATGTAACGAATCGCGCTCCTTCTGAAGATCTTCATAATCCACTCTTATCTTTTCAAGGTCTAGCTTTCTTTGAAGACATTCAGAAGAAAGCCTCTCATGATCAGACAAGAGAGCATTATGTTGATCTTGAAGGGCGTCAAACTTGGAATGAAGTCTCTGAAGACTCTCAGCCAAAGCTTTTGACTGATCCATTTATTCACCCAACATATCACCGCTCTTACTAAGCATGTCTTGAACCTTTTCCAAGATTCTTTGTTGTTTAGTGGCAAGGGAAGCAAGTTTGACATAACTGGGGCCAAATTCATCACCTGATTCATCATCGCTAGATTCAGAGAGGTAGCATTCAGTTACCTTATCACCCCTTGCCATGAGGCATGGTGAAGATGATGGCGATTCAGGTGCAAAAGTCATCTCTTTAAGAGACTCCTTGTAGTCCTCAAACCAAGGATCATGACGAGTACGATGACCTTCATAGACCTCAGAAAGCCGGTCCTAGATTAGCTTCGCGTGATTGCGGTGCATAACATTCCTGAACTGATTTCGGGACAGATGGGAGCAGATGACATCCTTCGCCGTAAGGTTCAGTAGAGTATACTTGCGAATGTCATCGGCCTCAGCCATCTTGCATAGATTAGTGAGGCCAATCTCAGTGACGATCTATAGTTTGCTATCCATAGCCATGAGTCGCTTCTACATCATGGCCTTCCATCGGGGATACTCATGACCGTCAAAAGTGGGGGAAGATATGTTCCTCAATCCTGCAGTCGACATAGCTGAAACTCCTGTTGGGGAATGTAGCAGAAATTCAAAATTTTCCTACGTGTCACCAAGATCTATCTATGGAGAAACAAGAAACGAGGGGAAGGAGAGTGCATCTACATACCCTTGTAGATCGCTAAGCGGAAGCGTTCAAGAGAACGGGGTTGAAGGAGTCGTACTCGTCGTGATCCAAATCACCGGAGATCCTAGTGCAGAACAGACGGCACCTCCGCGTTCAACACACGTACAGCCCGGTGACGTCTCCCACACCTTGATCCAGCAAGGAGAGAGGGAGAGGTTGAGGAAGACTCCATCCAGCATCAGCACAACGGCGTGGTGGTGATGGAGGAGCGTGGCAATCCTGCAGGGCTTCGCCAAGCACCGCGGGAGAGGAGAAGGGAGAGAGGTAGGGCTGCGCCAGGGAGAGGTGAAACTCATATGTTGGCAGCCCTCAAGACCTCAACTATATATAGGGGAGAGGGAGGGGGGTGCGCCCCCTCTAGGGTTTCCACCCCAAGGGGTGCGGCAGCCCCAATCCCATCTAAGGGTGGCGGCCAAGGGGGGGGAGAGGGGAAACTTGCCCCCCAAGTTAGGTGGAAGCACCCCCTCCCCAAACCCTAGGCGCCTTGGGCCCTTGTGGGGGGGCGCACCAGCCCACCTGGGGCTGGTCCCCTCCCACACTTGGCCCATGCAGCCCTCCAGGGCCGGTGGCCCCACTTGGTGGACCCCCGGGACCGTCCCGGTGGTCCCGGTACGTTACCGATAAAACCCGAAACTTTTTCGGTGACCAAAACAGGACTTCCCATATATAAATCTTTACCTCCGGACCATTCCGGAACTCCTCGTGACGTCCGGGATCTCATCCGGGACTCCTAACAACATTCGGTAACCACATACAAACTTCCTTTATAACCCTAGCATCATCGAACCTTAAGTGTGTAGACCCTACGGGTTCGGGAGACATGTAGACATGACTGAGACGTTCTCCGGTCAATAACCAACAGCGGGATCTGGATACCCATGTTGGCTCCCACATGTTCCACGATGATCTCATCGGATGAACCACGATGTCAAGGACTCAATCGATCCCGTATACAATTCCCTTTGTCTAATGGTATTATACTTGCCCGAGATTCGATCATCGGTATACCGATACCTTGTTCAATCTCGTTACCGGCAAGTCTCTTTACTCGTTCCGTAAGACATCATCCCGTGATCAACCCCTTGGTCACATTGTGCACATTATGATGATGTTCTACCGAGTGGGCCCAGAGATACCTCTCCGTCACACGGAGTGAAAAATTCCCAGTCTCGATTCGTGCCAACCCAACAGACACTTTGGGAGATACCTGTAGTGCACCTTTATAGCCACCCAGTTACGTTGTGACGTTTGGTACACCCAAAGCATTCCTACGGTATCTAGGAGTTGCACAATCTCATGGTCTAAGGAAATGATACTTGACATTAGAAAAGCTTTAGCATACGAACTACGATCTTTGTGCTAGGCTTAGGATTGGGTCTTGTCCATCACATCATTCTTCTAATGATGTGATCCCGTTATCAACGACATCCAATGTCCATGGTCAGGAAACCGTAACCATCTGTTGATCAACGAGCTAGTTAACTAGAGGCTTACTAGGGACATGGTGTTGTCTATGTACCCACACATGTATCTGAGTTTCCTATCAATACAATTATAGCATGGGTAATAAACGATTATCATGAACAAGGAAATATAATAATAACTAATTTATTATTGCCTCTAGGGCATATTTCCAACAGTCTCCCACTTGCACTAGAGTCAATAATCTAGTTCACATCGCCATGTGATTAACACTCACAGGTCACATCGCCATGTGACCAACATCCAAAGAGTTTACTAGTGTCATTAAACTAGTTCACATCATCATGTGATTAAGACTCAATGAGTTCTGGGGTTTGATCATGTTTTGCTTGTAAGAGAGGTTTTAGTCAACGGGTCTGCAACATTCAGATCCGTATTTACTTCGCAAATCTCTATGTCATATTGTAAATGCTGCTTCCACGCTCCACTTGGAGCTATTCCAAATGCTTGCTCCACTATATGTATCCGGTTTGCTACTCAGAGTCATTCGGATAGGTGTTAAAGCTTGCATCGACGTAACTCTTTACGTCGAACTCTTTATCACCTCCATAATTGAGAAACATATCCTTATTCCTCTAAGGATAATTTTGACCGCTATCTGGTGATCCACTCCTTGATCACCTTTGTACCCTCTTGCCAGATATGTAGCAAGGCACACATCAGGTGCGGTACTCAGCATAGCATACTGCAGAGCCTACGTCTAAAGCATAGGGGACGACCTTCATCCTTTCTCTCTTTTCTGCCGTGGTCGAGCTTTAACTCTTAACTTCATACCTTACAACTCAGGCAAGAACTCCTTCTTTGACTGATTCATCTTGAACACCTTCAAGATCATGTCAAGGTATGTGCTCATTTGAAAGTACCATTTAGCGTTTTTTGATCTATCCTCATAGATCTTGATGCTCAATGTTCAAGCAGCTTAGTCCAGGTTTTCTATTGAAAAACACTTTTCAAATAACCCTATATGCTTTCCAGAAATTCTACATCATTTCTGATCAACAATATGTCAACAACATATACTCATCAGAAATTCTATAGTGCTCCCACTCACTTCTTTGGAAATACAAGTTTCTTATAAACTTTGTATAAATCCAAAATCTTTGATCATCTCATCAAAGCGTACATTCCAACTCCGAGATGCTTGCTCCAGTCCTTAGAAGGATCGCTGGAGCTAGCATACCTTTTAGCATCCTTAGGATTGACAAAACCTTTCTAATTGTATCTCATACAACCTTTCCTTACGAAAACTGGTAAGGAAACTCGTTTTGACATCCATCTGCCAGATTTCATAAATGCAGCTAATGCTAACATGATTCCGACGGACTTAAGCATCGCTACGGATGAGAAAATCTCATCGTAGTCAACTCCTTGAACTTGTGAAAAACTCTTCGCCACAAGTCGAGCTTCATAGGCGGTGACATTACCTGTCCACGTCCGTCTTCTTCTTAAAGATCCATTTATCTCAATGGCTTGCCGATCATCGGGCAAGTCCACCAAAGTCCATGCTTTGTTCTGATACATGGATCCTATCTCGGATTTCATGGCTTCTAACCATTTGTCGGAATTTGGGCCCACCATCGCGTCTCCATAGCTCGTAGGTTCATTGTTGTCTAGCAACATGACCTTCAAGACAGGATTACTGTACCACTCTGAAGTAGTACGCATTCTTGTCACCCTACGAGGTACGGTAGTGACTTGATCCAAAAACTTCATGATCACTATCATAAGCTTTTACTTCAATTGGTGTAGGCACAACAGGAACAACTTCCTGTGCCCTGCTACACACTTGTTGAAGTGACGGTTCAATAACCTCATCAAGTCTCCACCATCCTCCCACTCAATTTTCGAGACAAACCTTTCCTCGAGAAAGGACCCGATTCAAGAAACAATCCCTATTGCTTTCGGATCTGAATTAGGAGGTATACCCAACTGTTTTGGGTGTCCTATGAAGATGCATTTTATCCGCTTTGGGTTCGAGCTTATCAACCTGAAACTTTTCACATAAGCGTCGCAGCCCCAAACTTTTAAGAAACGACAACTTAGGTTTCTCCAAACCATAGTTCAAATGGTGTCGTATCAACGGAATTACGTGGTGCCCTATTTTAAAGTGAATGTGGTTGTCTCTAATGGCTAACCCATAAACGATAGTGGTAATTCGATAAGAGACATCATGGTACGCACCATATCCAATAGGGCGCAACTATGATGTTCGGACACACCATCACACTATGGTGTTCCAGGCGGTATTAATTGTGAAACAATTTCCACAATGTCTTAAATGCGTGCCAAAGTTCGTAACTCAGATACTCATCTCTATGATCATATCATAAACATTTTATCCTCTTGTCACAATGATCTTCTACTTCACTCTGAAATTACTTGAAATATTCAATAATTTAGACTTGTGTTTCATCAAGTAAATATATTCAACATCTACTCGAATCATCTGTGAAGTAAGAACATAACGATATTCACTGCATGCCTCCACACTCATTGGACTGCACACATCAAAATGTGTTACTTCCTACAAGTTGCTTTCTTGTTCCATTTTACTGAAAACGAGGCTTTCAGTCATCTTGCCCATGTGGTATGATTTGCATGTCTCAAGTGATTCAAAATCAAGTGAGTCCAAACGATCCATCTGCATGGAGTTTCTTCATGCGTTTTATACCAATATGACCTACATGGCAGTGCCACAAGTAAGTGGTACTATCATTACTATCTTATATCTTGAAAATGTGTAACACTACGATCGAGATTCAATAAACCATTCCTTTAGGTGCAAGACCATTAGAGGTATTATTCAAATAAATAGAGTAACCATTATTATCTTTCAATGAATAACCGTATTGCGATAGACATAATCCAATCATGTCTATGCTCAACGCTAACACCAAAAGACAATTATTCAGGTTTAATACTAATCTTGATGGTAGAGGGAGCGTGCGATGTTTGATCACATCAAACTTGGAAACACTTCGAACACATATCGTTAGCTCACCTTTAGCTGGTCTCCGTTTATTCCGTAGCCTTTTATTTCGAGTTACTAACACTTAGCAACCGAACCGGTATCTAATACCTTAGTGCTACTAGGGGTACTAGTAAAGTACACATTAACATAATGTATATCCAATATACTTCTATCGACCCTGCTAGCCTTCTCATCTACCAAGTATCTAGGGTAATTCTGCTCCAGTGGTTGTTCCCCTTATTACAGAAGCACTTAGTCTCGGGTTTGGGTTCAACCTTGGGTTTCTTCACTAGAGCAGCAGCTGATTTGCCGTTTCATGAAGTATCCCTCCTTGCCCTGCCCTTTTGAAACTAGTGGTTTGACTAACCATCAACGATTGATGCTCCTACTTGACTTCTACTTTCGCGGTGTCAAACATCGCGAATACTTCAAGGATCATCATATCTATCCCTGATATGTTATAGTTCATCATGAAGCTCTAGTAGCTTGGTGGCAATGACTTTGGAGAAACATCACTTTCTCATCTGGAAGATAACTCCCACTCGATTCAAGTGATTGTTGCACTCAGACAATCTGAGCACAAGCTCAACGATTGAGCTTTTCTCCCTTAGTTTGCAGGCTAAGAAAATCGTCGGAGGTCTTATACCTCTTGACATGGGCACGAGCCTGAAATCCCAATTTCAGCCCTCGAAACATCTCATATGTTCTGCGATGTTTCAAAAATGTCTTTGGTGCCTCAACTCTAAACCGTTTAACTGAACTATCACGTAGTTCAAAACGTGTATGTCTGATGTTCGCAACATCCACAGACGATGTTTGGGGTTCAGCACACTGAGCGGTGCATGAAGGACATAAGCTTTCTACTGATCGCATAATCGCTACTGTCAACTTTCAACTATATTTTCTCTAGGAACATATCTAAACAGTAGAACTAAAGCGCGAGCTTACGGCATAATTTGCAAAGATCTTTTGACTATGTTCAGGATAATTAAGTTCGTGTTATGAACTCCCACTCAGATAGACATCCCTCTAGTCATCTAAGCGATTACATGATCCGAGTCAACTAGGCCGTGTCCGATCATCACGTGAGACGGACTAGTCATCATCGGTGAACATCTTCATGTTGATCATATCTACTATACGACTCATGCTCGACCTTTCGGTCTCTTGTGTTCTGACGCCATGTCTGTACATGCTAGGCTCGTCAAGTCAACCTAAGTGTTTCGCGTGTGTAAATCTGGCTTACACCCGTTGTATGTGAACGTAAGAATCTATCACACCCGATCATCACGTGGTGCTTCGAAACGACAAACTTTCGCAACGGTGCACAGTTAGGGGGAACACTTTCTTGAAATTTTATTGAGGGATCATCTTATTTACTACCGTCGTTCTAAGAAAATAAGATGCATAAATATGATAAACATCACATGCAATCAAATAGTGACATGATATGGCCAATATCACATTGCTCCTTTTGATCTCCATCTTCGGTGCTGCATGATCATCATCGTCATCGGCATGACACCATGATCTCCATCATCGTGTCTCCATGAAGTTGTCTCGCCAACTTATTACTTCTACTACTATGGCTACCGGTTAGCAATAAAGTAAAGTCATTAGATGGCGTTGTTCAATGACACGCAGGTCATACAAAAAATAAAGACAACTCCTATGGCTCCTGCCGGTTGTCATACTCATCGACATGCAAGTCGTGATTCCTATTACAAGAACATGATCAATCTCATACATCACATATCATTCATCACATTCTTCTTGGCCATATCACATCACATAGCATACCCTGGAAAAACAAGTTAGACGTCCTCTAATTGTTGTTTGCATGTTTTACGTGGCTGCTATGGGTTTCTAGCAAGAACGTTTCTTACCTACACAAAACCACAACGTGATATGCGAATTGTTATTTACCCTTCATAAGGACCCTTTTCATCGAATCCGTTCCGACTAAAGTGGGAGAGACCGGCACCCGCTAGCCACCTTATGCACCAAGTGCATGTCAGTCGGTGGAACCTGTCTCACGTAAGAGTACGTGTAAGGTCGGTCCGGGCTGCTTCATCCCACAATACCGTCGAAACAAGATTGGACTAGTAATGGTAAGCATATTGAACAAAATCAACGCCCACGACTACTTTGTGTTCTACTCGTGCAAAGAATCTACGCAATAGACCTAGCTCATGATGCCACTGTTGGGGAACGTAGCAGAAATTCAAAATTTTCCTACGTGTCACCAAGATCTATCTATGGAGAAACCAACAACGAGGGGAAGGAGAGTGCACCTACATACCCTTGTAGATCGCTAAGTGGAAGCGTTCAAGAGAACGGGGTTGAAGGAGTCGTACTCGTCGTGATCCAAATCACCGGAGATCCTAGTGCGGAACAGACGGCACCTCCGCGTTCAACACACGTACAGCCCGGTGACGTCTCTCACGCCTTGATCCAGCAAGGAGAGAGGGAGAGGTTGAGGAAGACTCCGTCCAGCATCAGCACAATGGTGTGGTGGTGATGGAGGAGTGTGGCAATCCTGCAGGGCTTCGCCAAGCACCGCGGGAGAGGAGAAGGGAGAGAGGTAGGGCTGCGCCAGGGAGAGGTGAAACTCATATGTTCGCAGCCCTCAAGACCTCAACTATATATAGGGGAGAGGGAGGGGGTGCGCCCCCTCTAGGGTTTCCACCCCAAGGGGTGCGGCAGCCCCAATCCCATCTAAGGGTGGCGGCCAAGGGGGGGAGAGGGGAAACTTGCCCCCCAAGTTAGGTGGAAGCACCCCCTCCCCAAACCCTAGGCGCCTTGGGCCCTTGGGGGGGGGGGGGGGGTGCACCAGCCCACCTGGGGCTGGTCCCCTCCCGCACTTGGCCCATGCAGCCCTCCGGGGCCGGTGGCCCCACTTGGTGGACCCCTGGGACCCTCCCGGTGGTCCCGGTACGTTACCGATAAAACCCGAAACTTTTCCGGTGACCAAAACAGGACTTCCCATATATAAATCTTTACCTCCGGACCATTCCGGAACTCCTCGTGATGTCCGGGATCTCATCCGGGACTCCGAACAACATTCGGTAACCACATACAAACTTCCTTTATAACCCTAGCGTCATCAAACCTTAAGTGTGTAGACCCTACGGGTTCGGGAGACATGTAGACATGACCGAGACGTTCTCCGGTCAATAACCAACAGCGGGATCTGGATACCCATGTTGGCTCCCACATGTTCCACGATGATCTCATCGGATGAACCACGATGTTAAGGACTCAATCGATCCCGTATACAATTCCCTTTGTCTAACGGTATTATACTTGCCCGAGATTCGATCGTCGGTATACCGATACCTTGTTCAATCTCGTTACCGGCAAGTCTCTTTACTCGTTCCGTAACACATCATCCCGTGATCAACCCCTTGGTCACATTGTGCACATTATGATGATGTCCTACCGAGTGGGCCTAGAGATACCTCTCAGTCACACGGAGTGACAAATCCCAGTCTCGGTTCGTGCCAACCCAACAGACACTTTCGGAGATACCTGTAGTGCACATTTATAGCCACCCAGTTACATTGTGACGTTTGGTACACCCAAAGCATTCCTACGGTATCCGGGAGTTGCAAAATCTCATGGTCTAAGGAAATGATACTTGACATTGGAAAAGCCTTAGCATACGAACTACGATCTTTGTGCTAGGCTTAGGATTGGGTCTTGTCCATCACATCATTCTTCTAATGATGTGATCCCGTTATCAACGACATCCAATGTCCATGGTCAGGAAACCGTAACCATCTGTTGATCAACGAGCTAGTTAACTAGAGGCTTACTAGGGACATGGTGTTGTCTATGTACCCACACATGTATCTGAGTTTCCTATCAATACAATTATAGCATGGGTAATAAACGATTATCATGAACAAGGAAATATAATAATAACTAACTTATTATTGCCTCTAGGGCATATTTCCAACAACTCCAGGTGGTTAAACTGAATCACACAGAACAAGGGAGTACCTTCTTCTGATACCAATTGAAAGTGCTAGTATCGACTATAGGGGGTGTGAATAGGCGATTTTTATGAAAGTCTTATCTTGGAAGTTTCAAAGACAAACAATAGAAATGACCTAGTTGATATGCAGCGGAAGATAAACTACCATAAACAAACCATAGTCAAGTATGCAATGATGTGAAAGTACAGGACTAATAGCAGCTAAGTAGTAAGGATCAGGATGGAAGATAGTATAAAGCCAATCAATAGTAGTAGTCAAGCAATGAAGTCAAACAGATACACAGATAGGCAATGACTTCACGAAGACAAACTTAAGTAAAGGAAGGAAGAGGATAGAACCAGTCACTTGTTGAAGACACAGGATTTGTTGGACCAGTTCCAGTTGCTATGACAACTGTACGTCTGGTTGGAGCGGCTGAGTATTTAAACTCGAGGACACACAGTCCCGGACACCCAGTCGTTGAGCACGCAGCTCAGGACACCAAGTCCTCACCGTACTCTCCTTGAACTAAGGTCACACAGACCTCGTCCAATCACTCGTGGTAAGTCTTCAGGCGACTTCCAAACCTTCACAGACTTCGTTCACCGGCGATCCACAATGACTCTTGGATGCTCAGAACGCGACGCCTAACCGGCTGGAGGATACACAGTCCTCAAGTGTAATAAGTCTTCAGGTCACACAGACAGAAAGACTTCAGTGATGCCTAACACTCTTTGGCTCTGGGTGTTTGGGCTTGGTCCTCGCAAGGATTTCTCTCTCTCTCAAAGACTTCGAGGTGGGTTGCTCTCAAACGACAAAAGTCGTGCACTAACTCTGAGCAGCCACCAATTTATGGTGTAGGGGGTGGGCTATTTATAGCCACTGGGCAACCCGGCCTGATATGTCCGAAATGACCCTGGGTCACTAGGGAACTGACACGTGTTCCAACGGTCAGATTTCAAATACACACGGCAACTTTACTTGGGCTACAAGCAAAGCTGACTTATCCAGCTCAGGATAAGATTTGCTCTCATTGTCTTCGCTCGAAGACATAGGATTTGGGTTGAGCATCACTTCAGTCATTCTAACTTAGTTCACTTGGACCCCACTTAACAGTACGGTGGTTCCTATGACTCAACGAAGAAGAAAAGGAAACAGCAAAACAACACAGTCTTCGCGCTCCATAGTCTTCACTCAATGTCTTCTCAAGTCATAGTCTTCAATATGAATATCTTCACATACCACCATTGTCTTCAATGTCTTCATACATTTTTAGGGGTCATCTCCGGTAGGTAAACCGAATCAATGAGGGACACTACCTGCGTTATCCTGTAATTCTCACAAACGCATTAGTCCCTCAACCAACTTTGTCGTCAATACTCCAAAACCAACTAGGGGTGGCACTAGATGCACTTACAATAGACTTTTGGTGTGATGGATTTGGCCACTTGATCATGTTCCACCATTAGCAGTGGAATATTTATTACACTATGTTTGTCTTAAAAAGTGCCTGAATACTATGCTGAAAGGTTAAAAGCACAATTTGCTCCCTTATGTTATTATCAAAAGAACTCACTATTACTGTAAACTGATTTGCTTGCACTACAGGAGTTAAAAGCACTTCAGATAAGATCTTCCAAATAAAATTCCTTTATATTGACTTGTGTTTGTCATATGACGCTTTCACATTGTTATTTGAACTAGCGGTGTGACTCGCCATGATATGTTGCTTCCAACCTTCGAGGTTGCACCTACAACATCGTTTTTTCTACTTTCGTGTTGTATTCTCGCTTGCCCACATAGTACACTGACAACAATTTAATTATTATTCTCACTCATTGCCATGCAAGACTTGTAGTTGATCCTTCCAAAACTTCACTCTTCCGAAATGACCACTTCTATGTCGCTTTTGGCAAATGTGAACTTGCCAATGACTCCAGACTGATCGTGCATTTGCCACTTTTTGTCGGTGTTATAAACACAGTTATCTTTTTTAAGGACTGGTGGAATCGGGCATATTTATAAGTCTACCTAACCGACATATTACATATGAGGCATCTTACATTGGCATTGGTCACGTTTAATTGCATTCATGTAGCATCTTCTCAGAAAAGCTTTAAAACATCTTGTCGCATGATATTTTTAGAGAAGCCACGACATGTTTACTCATGTGCCTTATATTTTGTGACGGATTGGCTATTTTTTAATGCATGTACATCCTAGTTGCTTTCACTCGATCCTTCCCGTGACCTTTTTCATGATACTTAAGTTTATGTGAATTTTAAGTTTGCTAACCACATGTACCATGCGGTTCATGAGGAATACTTAATGTAAACTGAATCATTTTCATGCCTTATCTGATATTTTTAATTTGAACCATTGTAATGATTTAGCAAAAAAAAAGCAAGGAAGGGAATTTAAATAGTAGCACTTGCATATTGTCCGTCTATGGTTTTTAAATAAGACATCATTTTGTAGACATAATTCATTACATCTAACATCATTTCTTTTAGAGAAGGAGCTAACATCATATTTTACGCATAGTTTACTATATTAGACAAAAGTGTTTTTTAATATCTTTGCTGCACTCTCTTTCGTATGTATATGTGCACGTCTATTTTCAATCAGCGTACATAGTCTGTTGTTTGGTCTGTGTTACCCCGCGACAGCCGTCAGCGCGACACAAGCTGCGGCTGCCATATAATCTCACGCTGAACTTGATGTTTGTTTGAGTGATGTTGTGCGTGGGGCGTCCGGTTGGACGGCTGGCAGCATGTTTCACGTTTGTGTTTCTTTCCGTACAACATCAGGGTAAAGAGTTTGTTATCTCAGCAGGAATCACTAAAGCTGGAGTGTGGATATTTTTATATTTTATGAATGTAGAAGGAAGAGTTCGGATTAATTTCTTTTTTTTTTGCTGAAATCAGCATGTGAATTCTTCCCGAACACTACATCTTTTTTATTTGTGGAAACTACATTTTTTTTCCTGGGTGCTGACTCCTCCATGTGTTTTACTTCCAACATGATTCTTCATTCATTATTGGCTGGGTGCTCTTGTTTACATATGGAATGTTTACAAAAAAAAAACTAGCAAACAAAATGCAGTTTCTGATAGTGTATTATAATTGAGACTTGTTTAACTTTTGTAGGAACCATGAAGGCAGCGAAGATTGTGTCAACTGGATTTTGCTTTCATTTTGTACAACTGATGTCTCAGGCTTGCATATTTTAGCTATCCTTTTGTGAACCTGATGTCTTGATGGTTATGTTTAGAACAGACTGGACATTATGTATGTGACAATTACTAAATGGAATAAAAAATGTTTGGTGCACCTGATGTAGGATGTTATCTTGGTGATTATGCTCAGAAAATATGAACTATATGTATGTGTCAAGCAGTACCACATGTTAATTAAAGCTGTGATTGGCTAAACAAAGTGCTGATGAACTATTGATAGGCAAAGGAAAACACCGTCAGATTGTTGGTCGGCAAAACAAACGCCGTCTGACTGTTGGTCGGGAAAAGCTAACGACAAGCCCAATAGAATGTTGGTCGGGAAAGTTTCATGGCTACCCCAACAGATTGTTGGTCGGGAAAGGCCCATGGCAGCCCCAACAGACTGTTGGTCGGGAAAGATACTCCATAGCCATCAAGCAGTCGGTAGGGAAAAATATGTCGGTCGGGAAAGGCTTTTCCCATCTGGACTTATCCTAACAGACAGGGTCGGTCGGCAATAGTTTTTCTCGACCAACTGTTTGTTGGCGAAAGCTGTATTTCCGACCAACGTGACTGTTGGGGATGTAGTGTCGTGGGGTAGTGTATGGACCAGACCTGGCCCGCGCATGGGCAAAGTAGAGCGAGGTGCGTCGCATCCTCAGAAGACAAGTCACATCGAGGGCAAGACGATCCTGAGGTAATGGTCTTGCGATGTAAGTTCGCCATGGTGCTTAGCCCGTCACGGCAGAGGAGCCAGGCGAAGATCCTCACCTTGATTGGTGCCTTGGATCCCCAAATGTGCCCAGTGTTGAGGTCAAGCTCATGGTCGAAGGAGAGCAAAGAGTAGGCGCACCTCGAGGTGAACGAGGAGCTGTGGGTGAGGAACCTATCGTCGGGCGCATTGCTTGTGGTAACATCCTGCAACAAAGACAAAACAAACGAAATCTCGGCAGAAGCCACATTGGTTAGACGGTTCCGCAGAGTACCGAGTAAACCATTATGCATGACATGAGATACCAGGACAGAGGGAGCAGTGGAGTGAGAGAAAAGGTGGGGGTATTTTTCTGCAAGCGGAGTCGGCAAAAGCCAAGTGTCGAGCCAAAAGAAAGTGGAAGTGCCATTGTTAGTAAAGACGAAAGAAATTTTACGAAGGTGGATGCGAACACTGAATTTAAACGGCCGACGGGGGCGGATACCAAAACCATCGCACTATATAATAATTAAAAATAATAAAAGTAAGAAAATTATACAAGTATCAATCTAAATCATACAAGTAAGAATTTTTTTCTTTTAGAAAGAAGATAAGAATAAGAGGCTCACGAACGGTGGTGCTGGCGACGAGATCGACGCGGGCGATCGACGGCGGTGAGGACTGGGACGGGACATGACAGACCGCCAAACCTAGACAAATCTTCAGGAAAATAAAGTTTGGACAAGGAGCTTTGAGAGGAGAAAGCTTAAGTGTGGCTCGGGAGGTGAGTTAGAGCACCACAAAGCTCTCCCAAGACCGGTCAAAAAAACAGAGCAGTGCACTACTCTACTCGCGGGCAGGGGGTATATATAGGTCTCTCTTTAGTTCTGGTTGGTGGCTAAAACCAGGACTAAAGAACCACATTTGGTCCCGGTTCCAGCCATCAACCAAGACTAAAGGTTGTGGGCCAGAAGCGAGGCCCATTGGTCCCGGTTCATGTCTGGAACCGGGACCAAATGGCTCAAACGAACCAAGACCAATGGCCCGCGAGGCCCGACCGGTCTCCTGGCCTCACGAACCGGGACTAATGCTTCCTTTGGTTCCAGTTCATGAGTGAACTGGGATTAATGCACTTACCAAGACCTCAACCAAAGCCGTGTTTTCTACTAGTGTAACAAAAGCAAAGAACATGCATACGAGCACATTGAAGCAAACACATGATTATTCTTGGGCATTAATGCAGTCACTACATACTACAAAGCCATCTAATACTCGGAAAAAAATACATCTATGTTCGGCACAACTAGGGCGGGCGCGCCATACCATCTAGTTTCATCCATGTTTGTAGCTCAAAACAGAGTAGACTGCCTGGACGATGGCGCAAACTAGTCCAATGACAGCCGCTAGGAGACCGACGGCAAGCCAGGGGTTGTTGAAGTACTTCCGCCTCAGCCACGCCATCCACCTCTGCGGGTTGCTTAAGAAACGTTTCTCCAGCTTGGAGCATGTCTCCCGCAGATAGTTGCAATGGGCGTCGTTAGGGTCAAACACAATACCCTTGCAGAGGTCGGCGAAGCATTTGGCCACCTCATCATTGTTGCCGTGGCCATGCACGATGACGCGTCTCTTCGTCAACAGCTCGACGTCCTTTGTGGTGCAGGCCAATTGGGACATGAACACACAGTATGCTGTGACGTGGCTCCCGACCTTCTCCCGGTTCTGCTGCTCCAGCTCCATCAAGTTGCGCAGCAGGCGCCATGTCTCGGCGTCGATGTCCAAGCAAGGGACCTCCAGCGTGCCACTGCCGCTGCTCAGCTTCACGTCGAGGATGCACCGTGTGTGTCCGGTCTCGCTCATTTCTCGACGCTTGAACATTACCCCAGCGAAGTAGTACTCCGACGCAGAGCGCCACCGGCGCACGGGCTCGGGGTCGACGCCGTTGGCCGGTGCGACAGCAGGAGAGACCGTAGGTGCCACAGGCTTCAAGTGCATATGAAGAAGATGGAGAAGATTGCCTGGCACCGTCGGCTCCATGTCCGGCGCTGCCATCGCGTACTTTTGTCCCCTGATGAGATCGAGAGCATACTTGGCAATCTGTGTAATCACACGATCGTTACCGTCCAAACCCGTCAGCTCCCCAATCTTTGCAAGGACAAAAAAAGGTATCTGGTTCTCTGCAAGGTAGAACACATCACGGAGCACGGCCAGCGGCACCGGCCTGTTGGCTGACAGGACGCCTGCATTTGCAGTCCCCGCCGCATCGGCCATGGGTTGTGCTCCGAGTTGGAGGCCCACGAGGCGGGAGAGTATGTAGCAGCCGTCGTGGAGGAGCATGCGCACGAATTGCCCGCTCGTCATGTCAACATACGCGTCGGCGTAGCAGTTCCTCACAGATTCCTCGAGGCATGCGAGCTCGTTGATGTAGTCGTCCACCTCCACCGTCACGCCTGGTCTCAAAGCCTTCGCTGCCGTGAGCACCGTGTGGATGCTCATCACCTTATCGTCCTCCATGGCGAGGTGCTGTCGAGGATAGTTGTACGGGCCGATGGCGACGTGGTCAGGGTCGTACTCGTCGTTGTCGACGTTACGCGTGTGGTCGCGGACCCTGCCGATGTCGATGGGACGAGGAGGGCGCCCTCCGCTGAGCTGCGCCTGGTGTGAGTTCAGGGCGTCTAATTTACCTCTCAGCTCATTGGCCAGCTGAACCATCTCTACGACGTGAGAATCGTCCGAACCGCTGGAAGATTGGCCTGCAGTCCAAGTCGATCAGTCAGCAGCAGAGCATGATAGTCAACCATATTTTGAATGTAATTAGCACATGAGTAAAATAGAAAAAGACGGGGGATGATAAGTTCTCTTGGCACCTTGCTGATCCATTTGCTTGCCCACGAGTAGTAAAGCACTAAAGCCTGCAAATTGGCTGCCTTACTCTGCCGCCTAGCGGAGTAGCTAGCAGTTGTTCTTGCGCTCCTGGAGTTCTGTTGCCCTCTCAACGGACACTCAGTTCACGCTTTGTTTCAGAGTTGGTAGCCCAGCACCTGTATATGTAACCCTTCCTCCTAGTACCATACAATCTGTTGTGGATAAGAACACAAGATTCACGCGCAGGCACGACCAGCTAGATTACCCAGGGACCTGCTCAAAAGTTGCGATAATTGACATACTTCGCGAAAAGGAATCGACATATCACCTCGACTGCTCGAGTCAAGTCATTCTGAAAAGAGAAAGCTGGTTGTGCACGCTTAATTTGATTCCTTGCCTACATCAAGGCCTACCTGCAGCACCGGCCAGCGGAGGAAGAAGTACTAGCTACCTGACTGCTTTTCCTGCTTGGCAGCGAGGCTAAGCTGGTCCATCTTGCTACCTTCCGCGACTTACGTCCAGCAGTTTGGAATAGTATCAGCTTTCAGTATCAGATTCCAATCAACTGAGATTCAGTAGACCGTGTGTATGTATTCATTTAGTTTTTTAACTACTTAACTAGGCAGGTGCCCATCGCAAATGCGAGAACATCATCTTAAATGTGTTAAAATTGTCAGAAAATTAAATTATGATATCAAAATATTCATATTACTCCCCCTTAAAGAACTATAAGAGCTTTTGGATCACTAAAGAACTTTGTAATGCACTAGCTAGCACATTTGCGGGTTACCACTAGAAATGACGGTATTTACAACGGTTACCGCAT
>NC_041385.1:822240023-822246388 GCF_002162155.2 Triticum dicoccoides
CAAAATAAATATTTCTTTTGAATTTAAACACTCAATGTACAGTAAAATATTGCAGCATCTCTCTTCTTTTAACATTGTTATTGCTAGCGTGGTGGTGACAATCTATTTCCCCTTCGAGAGGTAGCTTGTTAGGGTGCCCCTTCTTGCACTTTTTCGACCAGGGCGCGATGGATATATGTACTTCATAACCTTCACTGATGATTTGAGTAGATATGGTTATATTTACTTGATGAAACATAAGTTTGAAACATTCGAAAAGTTCAAATAATTTCATAAAAAGAGTGAATCATTGTGACAAAAAGATAAAATTTCTGCGATCAAATCGTGGTGGAGAATATCGAAGTCATGAGTTTAGCAAACATCTAAGTGATCGTGGAATTGTCACAATTTTTTGTTCATGAAACTTCACAGAGGAACGGAGTATCTGGGAGGTGTAATTAACCGAACCTTGTTAGACATGATGAGGTCAATGATGTCTCATACCGATCTGCTTTTATTATTTTGGGGTTACACACTTGAGACAACAACATATACACTAAACAGAGCACCATCAAAGTTTGTTGAGTCTACAACATATGAGTTATGGGAAAGGGAAAACCCCAATTTGTCGCATTTCAAAATTTTGGGTTGTGATAATTAAGCGGTACAACCAAATAAAATCAATCCCCAACCAAACAAATATTACATTCTAGGTTACCCAAACAAACAGTTGGGTACCAAAAGTTCAATGACAAATTGTTTGTCGCGGAGATTGGACACTTTCTCGAGAAGGAGTTTCTTGCTAAAGAAGTAAGTGGGAGGATAGTACAGCTTGACGAGATTCCTGAATCTCCAGTGAAGATAAGCTGGACTAACAAACCGGATTCTATTCTGGAAGTTGTCCCCACAACTAAACGGAAGTTACTACACCAGTTGTAGAAACTTCTATCAGGCCCGTAACTGAATCGCGTACGTAAGGAAGAGTTAGTGAAGCTCCTGAATGCTATTATAATAATATATTCATCTTACAAGAAGATGAACCTGCACACCATAAGGAAGTCATGGCGGCGCCCAGCTGAAAAGAATGGCTTAAAGCCATGAAATCCGAAATGAAGTCCATGTACGAGAATCAAGTTTGGAACTTGGTTGAACCTCCAGAGGGTGTGAAACCCATATAATGTAAATGGATGTTCAAAAGAGAATGTACGCGGATGGTAATTACTATCTATAGAGCAAGGCTAGTTCCGAAAGGGCTTTTGCAAATTGAGGGAGTGGATTATGACAGACTTTCTCATGACTTGCCATGCGAAAGTCTATACAGATAGTGATGGCAATTGCTGCATATGTTTATAACAAGATATATCAGATGGATGTCGATTCTAAGGATGTCAGAAAGACATGTAAACTTCAAAAATCTATCTAAGGTTTGAACCAAGCATCAAGGAGCTGGAATCAATATTTTGATGAAGTTTGGCTTATTAAAATGATGAAGAAGCTTGTGTATACAAGAAGTTTAGTGGAAGCTCTATAGCTCTATAGTTTATGTGGATGACATATTGTTTATTGGAAATTATGTAAAGTTTGTTGCCACAATAAAAGTCATTGAAAAGTATGTTTTCGATGAAACACTTAGGTGAAGCAGCTTATATATTGCGCGTCTATTCCACCTCTCAGATCATTGGCAGCCTGAACCATCTCTATAACGCAGGAATAGTCCGAATCGCTGGAAGTTTGGCCTACAGTCGAATTCCATCACTTAGCACGGTAGCATGATTAGTCAACTATATTTTGAATGTAATTAGCACATGACAAAAATAGAAAAAGACGGGGGATGATAAGTTTTCTTGGCACCTCGCTGATCCATTTGCTTGCCCACGCGTAGTAAAGCACTAAAGCCTGCCAATTGGCTGTCTTACTCTGCCGCCTAGCGGAGTAGCAGTTGTTCTCGCGCTCCTGGAGTTCTGTTGCCCTCTCAACGGACGCTCAGTTCACGCTTTGTTTCAGAGTTGGTAGCTCACCAACATCTGTATATGTAACCCTTCCTCCTAGTACTATATATTCTTTTGAGGATAAGAATAGAAGATTCACGCGCAGGCACGACCTGTTAGGTTACCCAGGAAGCTGCTCAAAAGCACTGAATCAACATATGATAATTGACAAACTTTGCAAAAAGGAATCAACATATGATATGAGCTAGAGTCAAGTCAAGCACTGAGGTGAAGGTGTGCATTTTTTTCTTGGAGTGCATCATTCTGAAAAAATAAAGCTATGTAAGATTGATATCACGCAGGATTGCGTGGCTCTACAAAAAAGGAAGAATGGTTTGGCGTGACCTGCTTGTAGTGGTTTGTAATGCTTCCCTGCCCGCATTGCCATCAGGCCTATAGAGGCAGCAGCACCGGCCAGCGGGAGAAAAGAGTACTATCTACTTGGCTGCTTTTTCTGCTTTACGTCCAGCAGTTTGGAATAGTGTGAACTTTCAGTATCAGATTCCAATCAACTGAGATTCAGCCGATCGTGTGTATTTATGCCGTTGTGTTTTTTTAGCTTACCTAGCCAGGTCGCCCTCTCAAATGCATCACAAATGCGTGGACATCTTCTTAAATGTGTATGAAAATTAAATTACGATTTCATAATATTCATGTTACATGATTAGGATCGTTCTGTTGCTATTTAAAATATTATGATAAATTAATGTATGACGCCACATGTGATTGAACTATATTTCATCAGTTTTCAATTTATGGACTGAAAAGAGAAAGCTACTAGCTAGGATTCCCCCATGATAGGGCGCAAGGTTGTGTGGCTACAAGAAAGGTAGAATAGTTTGAAGTGACCTGCTTCTGCTTGTAGTCGTTTGTAATGGTTCCCTGCCCGCATCGCCATCCCTTAGAGGCGGCACCGGCCATCGGAGAAAAGAGTATTAGCTACTTGGCTTCTTTGCCTCCTTGCCAACGAGGCTGGCTGGTCCATTCATCAATCAGATTCATTTATTCATCTTGCTACCCTTCTGTGACTTACTGTAGCTGACAGGAGGCCCGCTAAACTTCAATTTGTCTATACGCTGACGCATCACTAGTCATTGATTCATTACACAACATTACCTTTGATTCACCTTGAAACTACAGATAGAAGAAAATAGTAGTAACAGATATTTGGTGCTGCTGCATTGATCACCGGCTGCCGCCGGCGTTGTAGTTAGCTTCTCCTCGCTTGATATCCTTTCTTGCGGGCGCTACAGATCCTCCCGCCAACGGTGAGCATCAGCTTTAGGTCCCTGCCTCAGCAATCATCCTCGTGAAGTGATTACATCGAACTCTTTTTACTCAAACTGATATGTTTTAATCTCCACCATTGATTTAGTTAAGGGGATGCACTGAAATAGACACCTTTGTTTGAACTAGATGATACCCCGCGTGTTACTGCGGAATCAGTTGCGATGTATTGCAGTGAGATGATTGTGTGGAATATTTGCATTAATAACACGTGAACCAAAATTTAAAATACTTATGACATATTGTATTTGATTATGTATATACATGATTGTTTATTGAATATAAGTAGAATAATAGAACGCAAAATATTTTCCATGCATGGTTGCATGTGGAGGTCAATTTTTTTCCATGCGTGGTTGCATGTTGACTTGTTGAGGAGGGTCTTATCCATTCATAATTGTTTGGTGATCTGACATGCTTGGATATTGAGATAAATAAGTTAGTGCGGATCACTCTCTTAAGTATACAGGTTATCAGTGAAGCATTTTTATTTTTATAAAAATATAAATGTAAATTTGCTCAGGGTATATTTGAAATTCATTCATCGTGAATATTTTTTGTTGCAATGAGTGAACACTTGTTTTAATATTCATGAGCATTTTTTCTTCCATATGCTCTTCGTAAATTTGTTCATTGTGTGTTTGAAAACAAAATAGCCATCATGTATTTACAAATTTCAGCACATAACGAAAACAAGTTCGTGGAATGTTAAAAAAATATTTAGGAAAAATCTGAAATTTCATTTTTTATCTTTCTTAGAAAAAAAGTTTATACATGTGTCAAATTTTAATGCATGATTGAACATTTTAAATATACGGTAACACTTTAAATTATACGATGCACGATTTTTAATACATGATAAACATTTTCTAACACTTGATGAACATGTTTTTAATACACGGTTATCATTTTTTAGCATACATGATGTACATTTTTGGTACACGGTGAATTTTTTTAAATACCCGATGAACACTTTTTAATTCACGTTAAACTATTTTTAGTACATGATGATCATTTTTAAAATTACCTTGTGAACATTTATTAAATACAAAAATACCATTTGAAAATAATAAATTATATATATATGTGATGAACATTTTTAATGCCTTGAATAAACATTTTAAAGTACTCACTCCGTCTCATAATGTAAGACGTTTTTTTGACACTAGTGTAGTTTCAAAAAACGTCTTACAGTATGGGATGGAGGGAGTATATGATAAATAATTTTATAACACATGATGAACAATTTTTAGTGCACGATGAACTATTTTCTAAAACTAGAAAAAATAAAAGAGAAAAATGTCATTCACATACCAATAAAAGTGGACTAAAAAGCAATCATCAAACGAAATGAAACCACAGTAAAAGCGCCCAAATAACGTGAGCAGAAAAAATCAGATAATCCAGAGTTGAATGGGCTGCTCACTCCCTTCATACTTGTAGTAAGCTCTACTTCTTCTTTTTTTTCAAGGGGAGGTGAGCTCTACTTATGACTTGCCCATTTAAGTCTAGTTTTGTTAGCCTAAAAAAGTTAAGTCTAGTTTTATCTGGGACATAGATACACTGGCAAGAGCGCGCGGGCTGAGGGCGCCTATCCGGTGCTCAGAGGTGGTGGGACCTTGTATCTTCAAGAGTTGTATGCTCTTCGTAAACGTCTTGTGATCATCTTATTTGTGAGAATAAAATTATTCTTGTTATTTTGGCAATGCCATGTTACAGACTGCCACGATGAGTTTATGTTAGTGTGTCAAGCTTTTTTTTGTTGGTTTGATTATTTGTGGAGATGAAATCTTTCATCGACACCATGGTGAAAATTTTGTGATTCAACGGCAAGCACATCTAGGGGATCATCCTACCCCAAGTATGTTCATCGACCAAGGCTCCCAATCTTTTTTTAATGGGCGACTCAAGGCGGTACAAAAGAACCATTATTGGTAATGTTCGTACGGCTGAAAGAGTGGCCACATCATTGCTCTTGTCGAGTTGTTGTCTCTTTAATGAAGTCCTTGGAGTATTTCTTCTAGCAGTGACTGATACCGCGAAGAAGATATTATCAAGAGATTTCATGGTAATTCTTGGCTATAGAAGTTGCTTTGTATTTTCTTACATCTTCGATCTTAATTAGATCCAAATCAGTGTACCTGCAATTGTTATGAGTATGAACAAAGTTATATTTGTTTCTTAAAAAATACCATAAAGAAAGTGATACAAATATTTCTGTTTCTGCTTCTATTTTAACCGTATCTGCTAACATATGTTGTGACAACGCGAAGACTTGTCCTAGAACATAACGCGAAAGACGCCTCTACTGTTGAGGACGACCACGGTCTCATGGTGATTGCGCTCAGCACGCTTCCACGCTATACACTTTGCCAAAAGGAATCGACATATTATATAGTCAAGTCAAGCACTGAAAAGAAGGTGTGCATTTTTCCTCGTGTGCATATTTGTGAAAAGAGAAAGCTACTAGCTTGGATTCCATATTATATAGAGCCAAGGCGCAAGGTTGCGTGGCTACAAGAAAGAACAAATAGTTTGACGTGACCTGCTTGTACTCGTTTGGTTCCCCTCCTGCTACTTGGCTGCTTTCACTACTGGAATTAGCAGATTGCCGTCTGCTCCCTTTCTGCCATCAGCTAACAGACATTAAAGAAAGGCTTTGCCATCAGCCGACCTTTTGCCATCTGCGGCAAAAAAGCTTTGTCGTCCGCTAGCGGACGGCAAAGAGGGGACTTGGCCCAGTGGCTGTTAAACCCTAACGGGCCCCCTCTTTGCCGTCGGGCAGCAGACGACGAAGCATCCCTTGACGTCAGCTAGCGGACGCAAAGGCGAGGCGGACGACAACACTTCAAAATAACTTAACGGGCCGTGTCCCCGCCGTCGCCCTCTCTCTTTCTCTCCTCTTTCCTCCGTGCCCGACGAGCACCATCGCTGCCTAATCCCTGCCATCCAGCCCCGTCACCGCCGCACCCTCCCCACCATGTCGCCACACCCTTCCCCGCCCGGTCGCCGCCCCCTCCCTGCCTCCCCACCCCCTCCCGAGCGTCCCCGCTGCAGCCGCGGGTCGACCGCCGCTGAGGAGTGCCGCCCGTCGCCGCCCCCTCCCCGCCT
>NC_041385.1:822246817-822275156 GCF_002162155.2 Triticum dicoccoides
GGTGAGCCCCTGCCACGCCCTCTCCTGTTTTTTTCTTTTTTTCTGTTAGGTTTTGTTCGCACACGAACACGTCACCGTGTACCCTCGACAGCGGGGGTGATGCACTGCTGCTCACGTCGAAGGTGACCCGTCCGGAAGCGCGGTACGCAGGCAATCCGGCAGATGCTTTTGAGGACCTGAAACCCCACACGCCCGGGAGGGACCCCGTCAGGGTGTGCGGTGGCTATGGGCTGCCCTAGGTCGACCTGATCGCCCATAGGGCCTCGAGGTTCGCCGCCCTGCAATGAAGAAGAACATATGAAGAACGAGGAAGAAGAAGAACAAAGGGAGAGGATAAAAGTAAAGGTAAAAAGTGGTATATGATTTGATCGATTGTGTGTTGTTCAATCGGCCGTCACCCCTTAGGTATATAAGAGGTGGCTGGACTTCCGGTGCAAGGAAAAGGTTTGGATTCATGTTCAAAATTGTAGTCAAATTTGGATTGGTTATCTTGAGGGTCAAATTGCTTGGGCAAAACAGGCTACTATTCGCTCTGCCCATCAGACAGGGTGTCTGGTGGGGTGCGTCATTTTTTGCCTCCTGACAGAGCAGCATTCTCATGGCTTTAACTTCTGCATACGAACTCAGATTGGAACGCTATTTATATCAAAATCGATCGTTTCGACGAGACAAAGACAATCTGTGTGGATCATTTTTCCATATGAGGCAGTCTCATGGGCGTAATCAGCCGAATAGTCTTCTAAACATTAAATCTCAGTACTTCAAACACAACTTCAGCCTGAGAGATGAGATCGGATGACTATGGCCCAAATATAAAAGTTTATCCTTTTGATGATATGAAACTTTCTTACTTTGAGCACTTTTCCATTTGAGGCCATCTTAATTAAGTTCTTGACCGTGCCAAAATCTGGTGTCAACAGGTTTAATTAGTTTAGGTTATTTAGTTAGTTTAGGTTTAATTAGTTTAGGTTTTTTAGTCTAGGTTTAGGTTTAGTTAGTTTAGGTTATGTAGTTTAAGTAGTTTAGATTTAGTTAGTTTAGGTTGTTTAGTTTAGTTAGTTTAGGTATAATTAGTTTAGGTTATTTAGTTTAGTTAGTTAAGGTTTAATTAGTTTAGGTTTTTTAGTTTAGTTAGTTTAGGTTATTTAGTTTAATTAGTTTAGGTAGTTTATTTCTGTTTTTTAAGAATAAACAAGAAAGATGAAAAAAAGAAGTAAAAGAAGAAGAGGAAGAAGAAGAGGAAGAAGAAGAAGATGAAAAGAATGAACAATAAATATAAGAAGAAGGAGAAGAAGAAGAAGAAGAAGAAAGAAGAAGATGAAAAAAAGAAGTAGAAGAAGATGATGAAAAAATGTAGGAAAAGTAGAAAAGGAGGGTCGCCGATGGTCCAAGGTTGCCGAGGGGCACCCCCGTCCCCGACACAGCACCCCGACACGACACCACCGACATCCCGACCCCCGACACGACACCCCAAGACCCCAACACGGCACCCCTGACCCCGACCCTGACACGACACCCCGACACCACGACCCCGACACAGCACCGTGACCCCGATACAGCACCTCCGACCCCGATACGGCACCCCCGACCCCGACACGGCACCCCTGAAACCGACACAGTACCCCGACACGACACCAATGACACCCCGGCATGACACCCCGAGACCCTGACACGGCACCACCAAATGATCGCAAACTTTACGCACACCCTACCATGACCATGGCATGCATTCATGACTAGAGTGGGAGCCGATTTCATACACCTTGGTCTCGTTTTTGTTGAAATTCCATTAGTAGTCATGTATATTACATGTAAGTGAGCATGTGTAAAATTTATTAGGTGATTTGAAGAAGATCAAAACATTAACTTGTCAAATATGCAAAAAAAATGTGTATTGCATGTGTAAAATTTAGTACGTGTTTTGAAGAAGATCAAAACACATGTCAATTGCAAAAGAAGAATGCCCACCTACCAGAGGCAGGAGAATTCACACACCACGACCTGCATACGACTAGGAACCCAACAGTTCATGGGCCAGGATGCAGGCCCGTGGTGCAGACTATCTCTGCTCGTGGTAGGCCCCATGGGGCAGAGGGGATGACAGTTAGGTAATGTACTGCCTGCATATGAGAGGAGCTCGAGTGGGGAGTTGCAGCCGGGTATATAAACAGGTGTGGCGTCCTCTCGCTTGGCGAGGTGGGACTAAACTCCGACCACCCCATGGATGTGCCCAACGCGGCTCTGCCTTGGGCCTAATTCGGGTGGGCTGGCCCAGGGCAGCTTGATCCGCGCGCTGAAATAGTTCACTTTTATAAATTCTTTGATTTGTTTCTGCTTTATATTCTCTTTTATTTCACTTCTTAATTCCAAATTTTCTTTTCTTTTTTTATATTTCTAATACTTAAAATCGATTCTCTTTTTTCTATATTATTTCTAAGAGTGTTTACTAAAATCAAAAAATCTTCCAGATTATGTTCTGTTTTATTTCATTTGTTCGTTCTCTTTTTTATATTTATAATGTTTACAAAATATAAGATAAAATGGTGTGTTTTATTTCACTTCTTCATTCTAATATTTCTTATCTTTTTTATATTTGAAATATTTTTACTTTGTAAGATAAAATGTTGTGTTTTATTTCACTTCTCTATTCTAATATTTCTTCTCTTCTTTATATTTGAAATATTTTTAAAATGTAAGATAGTATGGCATCTTTCATTTCAATTCTTCATTCAAATAGATCTTATATTTTTTATATTCAAATTATTTTTTAAATGTAAGATAATATGTTGTCTTTTATTGCGCTTATTAATTCAAATTTTTCTTCTGTTTTCTATATTCTCCCCTTTCTTTGTTCTGACAGTTATAAATTGAAATAATGTACGATATCATGTTGTCTTTTATTTCACTTTTCATGTTTGTCCTTCCTAATTATAAATTTTCTTTTCTGCTTGATGCTTCTAATATTTTTAAATCAAATCTAGTTGGGACAATCGCATGCATGCCTCCACATGCACCATGTACTACAAGCAGATATTTTTTCTCAGTCTCACCAAATGTTCCCAAACTTTATGCACACCCTACCATGACCATGGCAAGCATGCATGACAAGTATCGTTCATTTCTGGCACTCGATGCGTTTTCGAGGGCTTTTCTGGCGAGAAAACCCTAGAATACTGCCCCGACGTGACGCAACATGTGTTTTGTGTCCGAATTCGTGCACACCTTGCCTGGGTGACCACATTGTCCATTCCCACATGGTCCCAAAAGTTAGGGTCATCTCATGCATGCCTCCACATGCACCATGCACAGGCAGGACCATTCGGGTATGCCGGAGGGCAACTCTGAAAGAGGTTTTCCTTCCCGGTCCCACCAAATGATCGCAAACTTTATGCACACCCTACTATGCCCATGGCATGCATCAATGAATAGAGCGAGAGCAGAATTCATACACCACGGCCACGTTTTTGTTGAAATTCCATTAATAGCCATGTGTATTACATGTAAGTGAGCATGTGTAAAATTTATTAGGTGATTTGAACAAGATCAAAACATTAACTTGTAATATATGCAAAAAAATGTGTATTGCATGCAAGTGAGCATGTGTAAAATTTAGTACGTGTTTTGAAGAAGATCAAAACACATGTCAATTGCAAAAAAAGAATGCCCACCTACCAGAGGCAGGAGAATTCATATACCACGGCCTGCATACGACTAGGAACCCAACCGTTTATGGGCCAGGATGCAGGCCTGTGGTGCAGAATATCTCTGCTACTCGTAGGCCCCACGGGGCAGAGCGGATGATAGTTAGGTAATGTACTGCATGCATATGAGAGGAGGTCGAGTGGGGAGTCGCAGCCGGGTATATAAACAAGTGTGGCGTCCTCTCGCTTGGTGAGGTGGGACTAAACTCCCACCACCCCACAGCTGTGCCCTGCGCGGCTCTGCCTTGGGCCTAATTCGGGTGGGCTGGCCCAGGGCAGCCTGATCCGCGCGCTGAAATAATTCACATTTATAAATTCTTTGATTTGTTTCTGTTTTATATTCTCTTTTATTTCACTTCTTAATTCCAAATTTTCTTTTTTTATATTTATAATATTTAAAATTGAATCTCTTTTTTCTATATTATTTCTAAGAGTGTTTACTAAAATAAAAAAATCTTCCAGATTATGTTGTGTTTTATTTCATTTCTTCGTTCTCTTTTTTATATTTATAATATTTACAAAATATAAGATAAAATGGTGTGTTTTATTTTACTTCTTCATTCTAATATTTCTTATCTTTTTTATATTTGAAATATTTTTACTTTATGAGATAAAATGTTGTGTTTTATTTCACTTCTTCATTCTAATATTTTTTCTCTTCTTTATATTTAAAATATTTTTAAAATGTAAGATAATATGACATCTTTTATTTCACTCTTTGTTCTAATAAATCTTATCTTTTTTACATTCGAATTAATTTTTAAGTGTAAGATAATATGTTATCTTTTATTGCACTTATTAATTCAAATTTTCCTTTTGTTTTCTATATTCTCCCCTTTCTTTGTTCTGACATCTATAAATTGAAATAATGTACGATATCATGTTGTCTTTTATTTCAATTTTCATGTTTGTCCTTCTCAATTATAAATTTTCTTTTCTGTTTGATACTTGAAATATTTTTAAATCAAATCTCGTTGGGACAATCGGATGCATGCCTCCACATGCACCATGTACTAAAAGCAGATTTTTTTTCTCGGTCTCCCTAAATGATCCCAAACTTTATGCACACCCTATCATGACCATGGCAAGCATGCATGACAAGTGTCATTCATTTCCGACACTCGATGCATTTTCTAGGGCTTTTCCGACGACAAAACCCTAGAATACTGCTCCGACGTGATGTAACGTGCGTTTTGTGTCCGAATTCGTGCACACCTTGCCTGGGTGACCACATTGGCCATGCCCACATGGTCCCAAAAGTTAGGGTCATCTCATGCATGCCTCCACATGCTCCATGTACAAGCAGGACCATTCGGGTCTGCCGGAGAGCAGTTCTGAAAAAGGTTTTCCTTCCCGGTCCCACCAAATGATCGCAAACTTTATGCACACCCTACCATCTCCATGGAATGTATCCATGATTAGAGTGGGAGCAGAATTCATACACCACGGCCTCGTTTTTGTTGAAATTCCATTAATAGTCATGTGTATTACATGTAAGTGAGCATGTGTAAAATTTATTAGGTGATTTGAAGAAGATCAAAACATTAACTTGTCATATATGGAAAAAAAATGTGTATTGCATGCAAGTGAGCATGTGTAAAATTTAGTACGTCTTTCAAAGAAGATCAAAACACATGTCAATTGCAAAAAAAAAAAGAATGCCCACCTACTAGAGGCAGGAGAATTCATATACCACGGCCTGCATACAACTAGGAACCCAACCGTTTATGGGCCAGGATGCAGGCCCGTGGTGCAGAATATCTCTGCTGCTGGTAGGTCCCACGGGGTAGAGGGGATGATAGTTAGGTAATGTACTACGTGCATATGAGAGGAGCTCGAGTGCGGAGTCGTAGCCGGATATATAAACAAGTGTGGCGTCCTCTCGCTTGGCGAGGTGGGACTAAACTCCCACTACCCCACGGTTGTGCCCTGCGCAACCCTGCCTTGGGCCTTATTCAGGTGGGCTTGCCTAGGGAAGCCTGATCCGCGCGCTCAAATAATTCACTTTTATAAATTCTTTGATTTGTTTCTATTTTATATTCTCTTTCATTTCACTTCTTAATTCCATATTTTCTTTTCTTTTTTATATATCTAATATTTAAATTTGATTCTCTTTTTTCTATATTATTTCTAAGAGTGTTTACTAAAATCAAAAAATCTTCCAGATTATGTTGTGTTTGATTTCATTTGTTCGTTCTCTTTTTTATATTTATAATATTTACAAAATATGAGATAAAATGGTGTGTTTTATTTCACTTCTTCATTCTTATATTTCTTATCTTTTTCATATTTAAAATAATTTTACTTTGTAAGATAAAATGTTGTGTTTTATTTCACTTCTTCATTCTAATATTTCTTATCTTTTTGATATTTGAAATATTTTAAAATGTAAGATAATATGTCATCTTTTTTTTCACTTCTTCATTCTATAGATCTTATCTTTTTCATATTCGAATTATCTTTTAAGTGTAAGATAATATGTTGTCTTTTATTGCACTTATTAATTCAAATTTTTCTTCTATTTTCTATATTCTCCCCTTTCTTTGTTCCAACAGTTATAATTGAAATTATGTACGATATCATGTTGTCTTTTATTTCACTTTTCATGTTTGTCCTTCCTAATTATAATTTTTTTTTCTGTTTGATGCTTGAAATATTTTTAAATTAAATCTAGTTGGGACAATCGCATGCATGTCTCCACATGCACCATGTACTACAAGCAGTTTTTTCTTATCGATCTCCCGAAATGATCCCAAACTTTATGCAGACCATACCATGACCATGGCAAGCATGCATGACAAGTATCGTTCATTTCTGACACTCGATGCATTTTCTAGGGCTTTTCCGACGACGAAACCCTAAAATACTGCTCCAACATGATGTAACGTGCGTTTTGTGTCTGAATTCGTGCACACCATGCCTGGGTGACCATATTGGCCATGCCCACATGGTCCCAAAAGTTAGGGTCATCTCATGCATGCCTCCACATGCACCATGTACAAGCAGGACCATTAGGGTCTGCCGGAGGACAAGTCTTAAAGACATTTTCCTTCCCGGTCTCACCAAACGATCGCAAATTTTATGCACACCCTACCATGACCATGGCATGCATGCATGACTAGAGTGGGAGCAGAATTCATACACCACGGTCTAGTTTTTGTTGAAATTCTATTAATAGCCATGTGTATTACATGTAAGTGAGCATGTGTAAAATTTATTAGTTGATTTGAAGAATATCAAAGCATTAACTTATCATATATGCAAAAAATGTGTATTGCATGCAAGTGAGCATGTGTAAAATTTAGTACGTGATTTGAAGAAGATCAAAACACATGCCAATTGTAAAAAAATGCCCACCTACCAGAGGCAGGAGAATTCATACACCATGGCCCGCATACGACTAGGAACCCTACCGTTCATGGGCCAGGATGCAGGCCCGTGGTGTAGAATATCTCTGCTGCTGGTAGGCCCCACGGGGCTGAGAGGATGACAGTTAGGCAATGTACTGCTTGCATATGAAAGGAGCTCGAGTGGGGAGTCGCAGCCGGGTATATAAACCGGTGTGGCGTACTCTCGCTTGGCGAGGTGGAACTAAACTCCCACCACCCCATGGATATGCCCTGCGGGGCTCTGCCTTGGGCCCAATTCAGGTGGGCTGGCCCAGGGCAGCCTGACCCGTGCGCTGAAATAATTCACTTTTATTAATTATTTGATTTGTTTCTTTTTTATATTCTCTTTTATTTCGCTTCTCAATTCTAAATTTTATTTTCTTTTTTATATTTCTAATATTTAAAATCAGATATCTTTTTTCTATATTATTTCTAAGAGTGTTTACTAAAATCAAAAAATCTTCCCGATTATTTTGTGTTTTGTTTCATCTGTTCGTTCTTTTTTTATATTTATAATACCTACAAAATATAAGATAAAACGGTGTGTTTTATTTCACTTCTTTATTCCAATATTTATTATCTTTTTTATATTTGAAATATTTTTACTTTGTAAGATAAAATGTTGTGTTTTATTTCACTTCTTCATTCTAATATTTCTTATTTTCTTTATATTTGAAATACTTTTTAAATGTAAGATAATATGTTATCTTTTATTTCATTTCTTCATTCTAATAGATCTTATCTTTTTTATATTTGAATTATTTTTTAAATGTAAGATAATATGTTGTCTTTTATTGCACTTATTCATTCAAATTTTTCTTCTGTTTTCTATATTTTCCTCTTTTCTTTGTTTTGACAGTTATAAATTTAAATAATGTATGATATCATGTTGTCTTTTATTTCACTTTTCATATTTGTCCTTCCTAATTATAAATTTTCTTTTCTATTTGATACTTGAAATATTTTTAAACCAAATCTAGTCGGGACAATCGCATGCATGCCTCCACATGCACCATGTATTAGAAGCGGATTTTTCTTATCGGTCTCACCAATTGAGACCAAACTTTATGCACACCCTATGATGACCATGGCAAGCATGCATGACAAGTACCGTTCAGCTATAAAACCCTAGAACACTGCCCAGACTTGACGCAACGTGCGTATTGTGTCCGAATTCGTGCAGACCTTGTCTAGGGGACCACATTGGCCATGCCCACATAGTCCAAAAAGTTGGGTTCATCTCATGCATGCCTCCACATGCACCATATACAAGCAGGACCATTCGGGTCTGCTGGAGGGCAAGTATGAAAGAGGTTTTCCTTGCCGGTCCCACCAAATGATCCCAAACTTTATGCACACACTACCATGACCATGGCATGCTTGCATGACAAGTATCGTTCATTTCCGACACTCGATGCATTTTCTAGGGTTTTTCCAGCGATAAAACCCTAGAACACTGCCCCGACGTGACACAACATGCATTTTGTGTCCGAATTTGTGCACACCTTGCCTGGGGGACCACATTGGCCATGCCCACATGGTCCCAAAAGTTGGGGTCATCTCATGCATGCCTCCACATGCACCATGTGCAAGAAGGACCATTCGGGTCTGCCGGAGGGCAAGCCTGAAAGTTGTTTTCCTTCCCGGTCCCACCGATTGATTCCAAACTGTATGCACACCCTAGGATAACCATGGCAAACATGTCTGACAGGTATCGTTCATTTCCGACACTCGATGCATTTTTTAGGGTTTTTTCCAGCGTAAAAAACCCTTGAACACTGCCCGGACGTGACGCAACGTGCGTTTGTGTCCAAATCCGTGCAGACCTTGCCTGGGGGACCACATTGGCCATGTCCACATGATCCCAAAAGTTGGGGTCATCTCATGCATGCCTCCACATGAACCATATACAAGCAGGACCATTCGGGTCTGCCGGAGGGCAGGTCTGAAAATGGTTTTCCTTGCCGGTCTCACCAATTAGGAAGTCATAAATAGGACAAGATTTAATCATACATATTTGAAATTGAAAACTATGAGAAGAAATGATATGGAATTATGAAACATGAAAAAACAATTAGGAATAAGAAGGAGAAAACATAAAATAACAGGAAAACCAAATTAAAAGGGCAAGAGGAACAATACATTAGAATATATAATATTGTAGATATGATAGAGATACTATAAATATTGTTAAACATATACAAGTATACAATAACTAATAGGTGTAACAAAATTATATATTTATTTTGAGCAACAGAAACAAACATTATATGGTTATGGATGTAGGTTGGTGGGCCGGCCCAGACCGCAAATACCTGTCGGATCCATTTTGTGAGGGCCCACAACGGTGTGCTTTCCATGCATGTCGATCACATGCACGTCGATCACAAGAGTAGTTGTCGTTCTGTTACACAATTCCGGGATCGTGCTAATCCATATGTTCCTAATCGCTACGATTGAGGAGCACGTTCAGCCTCGCTTCAACGGAGGAAAATATAGATTTCGAGATTCGCCACAGGGAAGTTACGACGACCTAGGAGTCGACCTCGTATATAATCTCCACCTGCTCGCACATATCATCAACTAGATCGCCTCCTGCCGGCGAGTTGTCAACAGCTCCGTCCACCGCATCCAACACGCCACAAAAAACCCGAGAAGATCAAGGTCGTCCGGACATGGTAGCCGCCCTCGACGAACTACGTCGACACCGCATCGCCGACTTCTTTCATCTTCATCGACTGATCAAGTAAGTTGTCCTCCTTACCGCCTTCATAGCAAGCTAGTTCCTCCATCTGATTGCTTTGATGGACTTAGGTTTAGCAGATATTTTCAAATAGTATCAACTTGACTAGATGCGTTCTGACCAGATGGCGTAGATGAACTAAACCTTTGGTTCTTTCATAGCATGGTAGAATAAGATGTTGTTTCTCGAGAAGCATGATGCAATAGATTTTTTGTCACATGATCCAATTATTTTCTTGTCACACGATCCAATTATATTATTGTGCACATAGAACATTAAAGAGTTAAGCATTAGATGTTGATGAACCTCATATGTGTATGTGTCTGTCAGAAAATTCGCTCATACAAGACAATTCGGTCGTACAATTCGCTCGTACAAGACAATTCAGTCGTACCAATAATTTTTTTGCTTCACTTATCAATTGTTCTTACTTAATATTTTTCTCGTTCTCCAATTTTTTAAATTCTATTTTTCACATTAATAGTATTCGCATTCTATTTTTCCCTTCAAGTGCTCTCCTAAGTTTCATATTAAAATTTTCACATTCTTTACTTTTTTTAAAACTCTATCAAGCTTACCCTTGTGCCTGAGCTGTCTACATGTCATCATCTTGCATAATCTCCTGGTAATTCCCCCTCATCACATGATTATGAAAATTAGTCATGTTAGCTAAGTAAATATATCAAGCCAAAACGTAATATTACACAGATAAATATTAATCATGTCAGATCGTTGGCTCTATCGCGTGTTATCTTGCTTAATGTTTTCCTATTTTGTTTGACAAACCCGTCGTTGTTTTATTGTATGTATAAATAACTCTTTTATGTACTCACCATGATCGCAGGCACGGCCCATCTAACCACGTGAGGGGCCCAACAGGCGGCCTAACGTGCCGGCAGCGATACACCAGCCCATTTTGCCAGGTTCACATCGATCTTTCGCCTTTTCTCGTTTCCCTTTCCAAATCCCTAGCCCTCTCTCTCCATTTGCCCCTACAAATCTCGATGACGAAAGCATGACAGCAAGCTGGGCGTCGGGCGACGGCGGCTGCGGCTAGAAGAGCGGTTGCAACTGCAAGTTAGGTCGAACCCTGGGTCCTGGAAGCAGGTGGGGCAGATTCAGTGGCGCAGGAGGCAGCGGCGGCGGATCGAGTGGAACAAGGGACGGGGGTTTCCTGGGCGGCGGCGGGTCGGGAGAACCCACGGCTAGGGTTTCTTCAATGCTACACTTTGGTGGCAAAAAAGTAAGTTCTTTACCGTTGTTCTTTACATCCCAGCATTATCGCCCACAATTCATGACCTATGGCCCTGACAAGCTCCATCTATGTGGTCATTACGAAACTCCTGGTGGTTGTGTCTGCATAGATGCAGACAATTTTGGCAGCGCATTCTTGGGATGTGGGTTTGAGGTTAGTCTACTGAGCATGATCTTCAAAGTAGTACTCCTATTGCAGTCAAGCTGCAAAAAAGTTCAGTGTTTACCCCTTGCAGTGACAAGTTCATTTATAAATTGACTTGAATTGCTCATGATCTATTTAGGATGATATCACTTCTGATTATGTTGAATGGGTTGATGGGGAGTGGGATAGCAAAGCAAAGTCAGTCATTAAGTATCTTGCCATGAAGAACAAGAAACTAGAGACTAAGATTACAGAATATGAAGCTGAAATTAAGAGGAATGAGAAAGAAAAGAGGGCAATGGTTAAGAAGCAGAAGGAAATATTGCTCTATAGGGATAGGATTTGGAGGTCTGTTGTATCTTGGCCTGCTTGCCATTATGATTGCTGTCATAGTTAGCAAGTAGATTGTTCATAAAGTTATTGACATCGTTGTTATTGACATGATGAAATGCTGATGAATTATTTGCTATTCAGTTTATGGGCACAGCGTAACAGAGATTGCAGCAGAAATAACATGGGCCATCATGATGGCATGTTCTATATTTGGCAGACAATGCACATTTGTCATGTTCTATATTTGGTAAGTGATGCACGTGGGCACATCACCTAGCAACACTACGGATTTGTGTAGCAGCCCAGTTCATTGTCTTGTTGCAACATAGGAGCAACATCTAGCAGCACCTGCACCCTTGATGCAACACTGAAGCAAAGCAACAATACATATTCAACATTCTGAAATTTAACTGAACTTGATACATAGGGTGAGCACTAGATATTTAGTTCTTCAGTCACAAAGAACCCGACCAAACCGTACCGATTGCATAACTTATATGCTTACATAAACCAGCATACCTAACCAACATCAAACACAAAATATTGTTAACTTATATGCTGAAACATATAACAACATACCTAACTAAAGATAACCAGCAGCTTCCTCCTCCTTCAGCAACTGTGCCCATCTTCACTTCTTCAGAAATTTGAGGCGGTGTGAGCGGCGCACCACACACGGAGAAGTCTTCTTCTTGACCTCCGTCCTCTTCGACAGCTGCGCTACATGATCCTGAGCCACCTCCTCTTCTTCCACCTCCTCTATGTCAGGGAGGAGGGGAAGGAACTCGACGTCGATGGGCATTTTCTTGCCACCCTCGACGGCGGCCGGCGCTACCATCTGCACGACATCCTCCTCGCCCTCTTCATCGTCATCAGGGATGACCAGTACCTCGTCCACGTCGTCCTCCATGATGTCAGAGCCCAACGTCTAGACTGGCACCGGCACGTGGCGGACCTGGTAGTCCGGGCTGATGGGCGCTGGGAGAGCGAGCTCGACATCGACGCGCTCCGCCCTTGATGCGACGCGTGCTGGATCTGGCCGCTGTGGCATGGTGGTGGATCGGTACATCCACCACCTTGCACGCTGAACAGGGGAGTCGCTCAGCGTGGCCTCTCGCATTGCCCGGACTAGGAGGAGAGCCGACGGGACGCCGCGGCCGTTGGGGAAGGTGCGCTTCTTCTCGGCATCGGTGAGGACTTTGACGAGGCCACGCGCATGGTTGACCAACATCTCTGTGCTGGGGAACCAGCCACACACCTCCATCAACTGCGCATGCCACGCCTCGTCATTGCCGGCGAGCTCCATCATCGCTTTCTGCCAGCCGAGGCTTCTCTCCATGGAGGCGGCTATAGTGGTCCCGGCGAGGGTTTCTCGATCTACTGTAGGTGGGGATAAGAGGGTAGTTCGAACCGGCGCGCGTGGGAGGTGGGTGAGTGCGTGGTGGGGAGTGGTAAGTTACTTATTTAATGACAGTTAGGATGGGAGGAGGGGAAATGTACAATATTCTTTCTACGTCCCGCCCCGGTCATAACACCGTGGCATTGCAATCTACTATTCCCAACCATGTATAACTAATTTATTTAGGTCGGATTTTGTTGCTTATTTAGAGATGTAAAAGGTTGTCACTCCCACTAAACAAAGTGCTGATTGAGTTGCTACAATATATAGGAACCAAACACTCGAAACGTTGAACTAAATTTGATGTCATAATGTGCAGGATATACTGTCCAGTTCACTCGATTCATCCATAAAAAATTGAAGCAAGTGTTCTACTCTTCTTCCTTGTCCACATTTCTGCACATGATAAAAACCAGATAAGTTAATGAATGATAAAATTTTCAATAATCCACAATGCATACAAACACTTACTTCTGATTTAGTTTGCATTTCTTGCCACGTCTAGTGTGTCCTAGCAATTTGCAAGCGCCGCACCGGGTTTTCAACTCATCAAAAGAGAGTGGTCTACCATTTTTCGAGACAAGGCAGTTCTCATCTATCTTTGTTGCACCTTTGTTTGACACTTTCATAGGATCTTTAACTGCAACCATGTTGCCTTCACCATTGTCTACATATTCAACTGCACACTTACTGAGGTCATTTGTTTTCTTAGTCAAATTTTCCTGTAGCAGATCATACTCATGACTCTTAGCTATCACAGCCTTCACACTCTCCTGTAACTGATCCCACAAAGCTGGGTGTTTGCATGGCGCATGCATAGCTTCTGACGCTAACACACTAACCTGGCTATATTTCATTCTTTCCCCTGCCCCAGTCCAACCAAATCCCAACAGATCGCTTGTGCGCCTCGCAGGCAGTCCCAACCTTGCTTCTTTCGTGAGTCGAACAAGAACTCAACACTTTGGTATTTCAGATATGTTCAAGTACTTCAGTATATGGAATATGTTCTTGCAAAGTAGACCCTTTCGAATCATTCTTCTGCAGCTGCACCTTATAGGTTCTTCGGAATTTACTGGTGTATACTCCACCCAAAAACGGCTCTTCCGGTTACTCTTCCAGGCCATGATGTACTGTTGTGATCCATCTCCCAGCTTAATTTCTACAATCTCCATGCCTTCAATTTTTCTAAGATCATATTGCAACATATAGAAGTTTGCTGGAGTGAAGACGTAAGAAGAAGTTATCTCAAGTTCCCAGATATTGCAACATATTGCACCGGTGAACTCTGTGAGGCCGTGCAGTCATCTCGTGCCTCATTTTCACGGATACGTACAACGGCGTTCCCATAATGCAAAATCATATCCACCAGGGTCATTTCACCGTCTAGGAGGAGGTGAAGGCATGAGTTCAGGCTTTCACTCCGCCAGTTGATTTTCATGCCAAGCCAAAACCCATCTGTCAGATAAGCCGTGACCCACAGTCTCCTCTTCTTATACATTCGTCTCAACCATGCTACAGTTTTTTCCGGCTGCCATCTTTTGGAAAATGCGTGCCATCTCTCCTCAAGCGTGGATGTGGACGTGATGTAGTACATAAGAGTTCGGAACTCCTTTAAGGACTTCTGGCTGAGGTGAATCTTCATTTTTTTTCTATATGCACCGTACATATACGGTGCCACATGTTTGGCAAGACTTCGCAAATTGCCTTGATCAACGCAGCATCGGCGTCCGTGATTACACTCTTCGACATCTTTTGACACATGGACCTCAAAAAAGTCTGCAGCAGCCACATGTATGTCTCTTCGGTCTCGTCCGAAACTATGTCACAACCAAAGACAGTGGTCTTCCAGTGATTGTTAAGACCAACAAAAGGTATGAATGACATACCATAGCGGTTCATCTTATACGTGTTGTCAAATACAAGCACGCCACTGAAGTCCTCATAGTCATGACGAGACTGGGAGTCACACGAGAACATCCTATTCAAGTGTCCTTCCTTATCTAGCTTGTACTCGAAAAAGAAGCTAGGATCCCTCTGTTTCCTATTGGCCATGATGCCTATGGCTGTGGCAGCATCACCTTTTGAAAGTAGCTTCCTCTTCTCCCTGGCGCAAAGGTTGTATATTTCACGCCTGGTAAAACCAACACCGCCATACCATACATGTTTGCTGATGAAGGAATCCACCATGTCGTGAATTCTAATCCTTGTAGCTCCCATGGACATTATCTCATGCTTCTGGTACTCTTTGATTTTTTTGTGGGACCAAAGAAAAGGTACCTCGTCTGGTCCTACCAACATATGGCTATGCTTGTCCTCAAAACTTTAAACATACAAAACCCCACGCTTTTGGTCAAGCTTGACAGTCAGGTGCGCTTTGGAAAAGCAGCGTGTCTCGGCTCTGAGCATACGGTTGTGTCCTTCCTCGGTTAGCAACTTGCTATCATGTTTCCCTTGTTTGGAACAAACAAACTACCTATAATGCATATGATGTGACTCGGTTTTGCTATACCTGACCTTATTCTTTCTAATTGTGAAACCATTATCTCTAGCATAGCTGTTGTAGATATCATACGCAGCATGGTGAGACATAAAAGTCATTTCCATTATCTGCATGAACATATCCCTCTTATCATTTGCACTGGCAGTATCTTGGACATTCTTTGCCCCATCATCTTCTGTCACCTACACAATCAAAATATATCCATGAAAACAGTTTTCTATGGTTTAACATTACTTCCATAGAACAGTGATTACACACATACCTCACTCATGATGACCAACGACTATGAATCCCCAGAATCAGGTGCATCTAATGATTCATTGTTAAGGCATGTCTCCGAATCGGATTCACCGTAATAGTCGTAGGCATTATGACATTCGGAAATGAGCTAAAAAATACAACACAAATACATAATTACTTATCATATAATATTCCAGGGAAAGTTCAATTTGCATGCCAACAAAATTTTTCACTTCCGTACCTGACTAATGTAATCTTCATTCGAGAGCTTTGAGTTGTTTTCCTGACCATCATCAAGCTCATCCATCTATAAATTTTCAACACAAAAATATAATGTTGTCGGATGCCACCAAAAAATTACAACATGATAATGCCACTCACATTAAGATCTTCCCATTCGTTCCCATTCTCTGACCGATCTCCACGATCTGAATTTTCGTCATCTGACAAATCTTCTATCCAATCTTTCATCAGTTCTCCAAACTCCATATCTACCATGATATCAGTTAACTCCTCGTCCGCCATTTCTTACAACAAATAATATGTATCAACACATGTGCAAACATTATCAATGAAGAAATATATAACACATAGCACACGATCACCGATGTTATGTAAACAACCTCAACTAAGGCCGTCCAGATCTGCCAAACCTAGTCAGGAAGATGGCCACGGCGCTAGTCGTGATCACTTTCAATCGCGAGGAGCAGCACTACAAAACCTAGCTAGATCTGTGATTACCTCTACCGCCGGATACCTAGGTTAGCCGCCACATCAAATAACGATAGTCGTGGTGGACACAGCCGACGGCAACCGACGCTACGTGAACCCTACACTGAAGAAATCCAGATCACGAGGAGCAGCACTACCGGAACAAGATCCACGATTGGCTGTACCGACGGGTAGGTAGGTTACCCGCCACGCTAGGTTAACCACTACTTCTGACGGTGGCAGTTCGTTCGATGTTTGCCGTGAGCGGAACTAGAGGGGGGCGGGGCGACGCGGGATGCGTTACCTGTGAGCGCTGGAGATTCACAACGTTGCCACGCCAGCTGTCCAACGAGATCGCCGGCGAGATAGCCGCCGCTGGAGATCTACAGCGTGAATTATGGAGCTGCGTGAATGCTCGTGAGATTGATGGAGCTGCGTGAATGATTGGATTCGGCAGGTCTTACGTGGTCGCGGGGTCGTGTGATGTTTTTTCTCGAACCAGGATACTGTACGTATACGGTCTGGGTTGTACAGGGCTAGACAGGGCTTGGATCTGGACTACGGCGAGGCAGGAAAAAACAAACTTGCGAGAACAGAAATACCTCTCAAAAATTAGGTTAGGCGAGCACCGGAGCAGGGCTCATCGCCATCAGGCTAGAGGCAGCAGCACCGGCCAGCCAAGAAAGGAGTACAGCTACTTGGCTGCTCTTGATTCTATGTATTAGATCATGATTAGCGCTCTTTTCTACAAATTACTGGGAACAATGTAACCATATTTGTGGCTATCTGTATATAGCCATAAAAAAGAAAAATACTGATTATCTGATCCAACAACAAAACGTATACAACCTGTAGTTGGACGGTTAGAGGGACTGTGGTATTCCCAGTCCATCAGGGTTTAAATCCTGATGCTCGCATTTATTTCTGGATTTCCGGCGATGCGCATTCAGTGGGAGGAGACGTTCCCGTTGACGACGAAGATGCCTACGGTGACTTCGTAAATTTCAAGATGATATGCCGGCTCAGTCTTTCGGAGATGCTCATAGGGGTAGGGTGTGCGTGTGTGCATTCATAGGGGTGAGTGTATAGTGTGTATATGAGCGCTTGTGTCTGTACTAATGTTAAAAAAACATATTTACATATACGAAAACGAAAAGATGCGATAGCACCTGGAGCCCCGACAACTCCTTATCAGAGCCATTCAGCGAGATGGAGGGTGGTGCAGTATCCTAGCCATCAGCAGGCCACATGTGGTGTCAGGTTAATTTTTTTTCCGTTGTGGATCAGGTTAATTAAGCAAGGTAATTTACAGAGACAAACTGTAGGAGCGAATAGTGGCATGCACGAGGTCACGGATGTCACCGCGGTAGACCTGCAGGCTAGGCGGGCCATCGCTGAAAAGACAACCCATAGAGCCGTGCATGTGGTGTATCTGCTGGAGATGTCATTTATGAAGCACCAGGACGGTGCATGTGTTGTATCTGCTCTAGATTTCAATCATTCCATGATGGACTGGTCAATGTGGGGCCTGCCGGGGTTCACATATCGCCCTAAGGGCATCTCCAGCCGCGCCTCAAGAAGGCCTTCCCAGATGTTTTTTTCGCGTCAGCGCCGAAAAAACGGCCCAGTCGCGTCCCCAGGAGCCCGATTTTCGCCGGCTTGGGCCGAAAACAGCGCCAGCGGACCCAGCCCGAACCCGACGCGCTGGGGGGCGCTCGGGGGCGCCGGGCGAACTTTTTTGGCGCGAAAAGCCGCGGGCCCGCCGCGTCAGCGACACGGCTCTCTTCTCGGCCCTTCGTCGTCCTCATCGCCTCGTTTCCCGCGGCGAATCAACGCCAAAGCTGCCGCGCGCTGCCGCGCCGGTCAGCCTGCGCCATTGATGCTCACGGGCGGCGCAGTGAAGACCGGACGACACGCGTCCCTCGCCCGCCACGCGTACGCACGGTGCCACGCGTGTGGGCGGCGCCTCGGCCTATATATGACGCGCCCCGGCGCACAGGGCGACTCACACTCGCCCGCCGCCGTCGTCCCCCACTCCCCTCTCCTCTCTTTCGCCGTCTCCAGTTCGCATCCATGGCCGAGCGCTTCCCTGGCGACGGCGCGGCGGCGAACAGCTTCGGCCGCCGCCATCTTCATGAAGACGAGGCTCGCCTCCTTTACGAGGCCGAGTACCCGGTCCCGCCGGACATGCGGGTGCCCGGGGCGTGGAGGATCAGCGCGGGCGGCGTGCCGGTGCCCCCGATACCCACCGGCGCGGCGCGGCGTGCGGCACCGGCGCGGCGCGGCGTGCGGAGATCGCACGCATCCGGTCGAACCTGCCGCGGGCGGCGAGGGAGGGGACACGGTACGTCCCCGATAGCCCGCTCTGGGAGCCGTACTTTCGCCGCCGTCACGCCCAGCAGCTCGAGGCCACCAACGGCGTCGTGCCCTCCGGCAGGCTCAACTCCACCGGCCGGTGTCGGTGGTGGGGTGTGCCCGGGCGCACGTTGGAGGCCGTCCTCGAGTACATCGAGGGCGGCAACACGCCGCGCCTCGAGTACCCCGCTCCCCCTTCCTTCTCACGCCGCCGGGGAAGCTCCTGGACCCCGAGGCGCATGGAGACTGGGGGGTCCTCCTCCTCGTCCGGCGGCTCGCCCTGCCTCCGCCCCGTCAAGCCGGAGCCCCAGGGCACACCGGTCGCCGCGCACCCGCAGCTCCGGCGTCCGCATCGGCGCCAACGCCTCTCCATCCACCGGCCGCCTCGTCCTCGTCGAGCCCAAGCCGGAGCCCGGCCTCCCCGCAGAGTACGAGGAGATAGCCCGGCGCGGCTTCTCCGACGAGGACGCCATGCGGTGGGCGCGGGAAGACTACCTCCGCGACGAGACGGTCCGGCAGCGCCGGGCCCTGGTGGAGATCGCCGCCCGCAAGCGTGGGCGCGAGGACGCCCACGACGTCGTGGTCCTCGACAGCGATGACGATGACGACGACGACGCCCCCGGACCGTCCAACCCGCCGCGCCAACCAGGGGAGGGATGCAGCAGGGACGGCGAAGGCGTAGACGGGGGCGGCGGCGACCGCGACGACGACGACGACGACGACGACGGCGGCGGCGGTGACTACACGCGGTTCTACAGCTTCCTCGGCATGTAGAACCGCGTGGGCGGGGTGGCGAGGCGGGCGACGAGGGAGACGGCGGGGATAGCCTGCGGTAGTTTTTTTTTTGTAAAATATATTTAAGTTTGAACGAACTCGCCGAAGTTTGCAATGAATTTGCGCCGTGTTTAAATTTTTTAAAATACCATGGGCGCCGCGACTGGGGGGCATCATGTCCCCAGTGCACGGTTTAGCGCCGGTGCGCTTCCAGGGGACGATTTTTTGCCCCTCCTGGAGGGCCAACGGCTGAAGATGCCAATATATTCTTCATTCATCAGCGTTCGCGACGGAGGTGAGAATCTGAGAATGGGGATCCTTCAGCCTTGCGTTGCCCTACAGTCTATACCTAGAAACACGGGCCGACATGCATATATATATATATATATATATATATATATATATATATATATATATATATATATATATATATAATTTTTTATACAGCAGGCCGACATGCCAACTCGATGTCTCTGTCTGTTTCTCGCTAGGTCGAATCAGCCTATGGCGAACAGTCTGAGGCTAGGCCAGGTTCAATTCAAATTTGTCGATCCTCCCACGCTTAGTAAACAGCTAGACCTGATAATCGAATGTGTGCTACAAGGCTTGGTACATAACTCAGGAGCTGAATTCTAAACCGGCGGTGGAGATAAGAGGGTGCCTAGACATCCGGGTCTTAAAAAGCCACTTTCGAAAACTATCAATGTTTTAAATAACGGGCTATGTCATTTAGCGGAGCTACAACGAAGCTAAGTGTATTTTTTCTAAATCAAGAAAAAAATATAACCAGGCATCATATATGATATATTGCATATACTTGACATTATACACATGTTTGCACACCAAAACCCGAGCACCAATCAGAGATTCTAGTACAGTAACCAAGCTTCACATGCATGCAGAACGATTGTTTTGTATAGCGGCTTAGTGGTGGGCTAAATGGCTTCAAATTTAGCACTGTAGCAAAAAACTAGCGGGCTATTAGTGTCATTTTCAATTTAGTTTTAAAATGCGTAGGTTTAGCAGGAGACCTCTCAATAGCTAAAATGGTCAACTTTGGTGAAGACAATCTCGAAGCCCCAAGGTGAGAAGAGGAACAGATTTGCCCAAATGCAAGAGAGTGCTAGAAAGGATGTGGAACGTGCTTTTGGTATGCTTCAATTCTGATGGGGCATCGTTCGATACCTTGCACTGTCATGGGATGAAAGGAAGCTTTGGAAGGTGATGACTGCTTGTGTGATCATGCACAACATGATCGTCTAGGACGAGCGTGATGACAGTATCTTCGACCAAGGATTTGATTTTAAATGTGATAATGTTGAGCCCCTGCACCAAGAACCGGCCACGTTTGATCAAATTGTCCAATTCCATCTTGAGCTATGTGATTGGCACACTCATGTGGATCTTCAAAATGACTTGGTTGAGCACGTGTGGGATCATATTGGCAACCGATAGATGCATTGGTTCATTTTATGTTCATTCAAGACAATTTTGATTTGGTTGGTTGTAAAACTATTTTAATTGTCAAACAATTAATATTTGGACGTGCAAACTTGTTTTCATATGAAAATATGGGCATTTTAGGCCATGGCGGACGGGATGGGGCAAACGGATGCGGCCGCGCGCTGGACGCACGGCCACCGCATCCTAGGACAGGCCCGGACACGACCCCATCACCCTACCCAAAGGGACAGAATTCGGCCAAAGCGGACGTCCGTTTCGGGTCAGGCGGTGGAGTTGGCCTTAGTAAACAGCTAGACCTGCTAATTGAATGTGTGCTACAAGCTTGATACATAACTCTAGGAGCTGAATTCTAAGGCTGGTCATACCGGGGAGTAACTTAGACTAGTAACATACATATGTTTTTAGTCTATGTTACTACCTCTATAGTGCATAGTATCATATATTAGTATCATAGGTGATCTCATTTATTGCGATGCATGACACATAGTAGCATCACATTTATTATGTTACGGTATCTACCTATGTTACTATAACCATCTCTCTCTTCTTTAATTGTCTGTCACATAAGTATGGTTGCGAGTTCCAAGTGCATGATACTACTTATGTTACCCCCACTATGGCCAGCCTAAACCAGCGGTGGAGATAAGAGGGTGCCTAGACACGTGGGTCCTAAAAAGCCACTCTTGAAAACTATCAATGTTTAAAGTAACGGGTATGTCATTTAGCGGAGCTATAGCGAAGCTAAGTGTATTTTTTCTAAATCAAGAATAAAATATATAACCAGGCATCATATATGATATATTGCATATACTTGACATTATACACATGTTTGCACACCAAAACCCGAGCACCAATCAGACGTTCTAACTCAATAACCAAGCTTCACTTCAATGCAGAACGATAGTTTTGTATAGCGGCTTAGTGGGCTAAATGACTTCAAATTTAGTACTACTGTAGCAAAAACTAGGGGGCCATTAGCGTCATTTTCAATTTACTTTTAAAGTGCATAGTTTTAGCGGGAGACCTCTTCAATAGTTAAAGTGGGGCTATAGCGAGGAAAAAAAATTCTATGAGACCAGGTCTCACGGATTAGCAGGTGAGACCCATCCTGACGGATGACACGTGTCATTCACAAATGGCGCACCGGCCGAACGCTCGGCCGGTGCCCCTCGCTCGCTCGCTCTTTTCCACGTACGCTAGGTGGGCCTCAAGCGAAACGTTTTTTTTCTTCTGTACTTCTTCCTCGCGCAAGCGCCTTCCCATGGAAGCATGTCCCCTCCCCCCTCCCCCTCGTCCCGAGCTGCGACTGGGCCACCACGACTTCCATCGCCGGCGGCCAGGCTCCCCTCGCCGGCTGCCATGGCTGCCTGCCGCCATGGCTAGATCCATCCCCTACCTCAAGCCTTCACGCAGGCGCATCCCCTCCCCCCCTTCCCCCTTCCTCCCGGGCTGCGACTGGGCGACCACGACCTCCATCGCCGGCGGCCAGGGGCTCCCTCGCCAGCCGCCATGGCTGCCTGCCGCCATGGCTGGATGCACCCCGCGTATACTAGTGTTGCAACCGTCACCTAAAACAGCTTCAACAGCTGTTAAAAAAAGCTTCAACCATAGACAAAAAAGGTTCAATGTAACTGCACAACAAGGGGAAGCTGCAACCGCAGTTGGATTTTGTTACTACTGGCAAAGTTTTTTGCTACATCCATCAGGCGGAGCTGCGACCTCGCGATGATGACAATGACGATTTTTGTTGCAACCGTAGTAGTTTTTTGCTACTACCGCTGAAGTTTTTGCTACATCCATGTAAGGCGGAGTTGCGACCTCGCGAAAGACGGCGACGGTGTTTGATTTTTGCTGCAACCGTAGTAGTTTTTTGCTACTACCGCTGAAGTTTTTGCTACATCCATGTAAGGTGGAGTTGCGACCTCGTGAAAGATGGCGACGGTGTTTGATTTTTGCTGCAACCGTAGTTTTTTTTGCTACTACGGGTGAAGTTTTTTGCTACATCCATTCAAAACGGCGTTGACTGACTGACGGCCGCCGTCGACATAATTTCCTGCAGCGAGCATCAATGGCGAGGGGCGGCGGCCGAGCTACAACCGTCGCCGTCAAGAGCTGCAACGCAGGTGGAGTTGTTGCATGGGAACTGGCGATGAAGATAGCCGGAGAGGGCGGGGACCGGCGACGAGGTCGGCTGGCGAGGACGGGGTCCGGCGGCGACGAGGTCGGCCGGCCAGGGTGGGGAACGACGACCACCGGAGGGGACAGGAGGCGCGGTGCCGCGCTCCCCCGAACGAGATATGTGGATCCAACCAACTCCGCGAGGAAGAAGAGAGCTGGGGCGATTTGTTTTTTTTTTCTCGCTTGGATCCAACGGCCGCGTGGCCTAAATCGAACGTCTCGGGCTGGACCAGCCGAAACTTTCGGCCGGCGCACCGGCGCCTATAAGCGCCCTTCACAAATCACAAAGCATTTACCCCATCCCTCATCTGAAATCAGGGGAGAGATTAGATGTTTTGTGATTTGTGAATGCCACGTGTCATCCATCAGGCGGGTCTCACCTGCTTTATATGAGACCTGGTCTCATATAAATTTTTTTCCTATAGCGAGCCCTAGTCCCGCCCTGATGGCGATGCAGCACTGCGATACCAAACAAGCACAAAGTCCAAATCACGGCAAGCCAAAACATTCCATCGGATTCTTTCTTTCTTTGGTTCTTTCTTGCAGCCACCCGAATCCTAGCCAGCTTTCGCTTCTTTTAGGTGAAACGGTGCATCGGCCTTATCCCTTCGTCTCGCCCCGATGTCTCAGTTGCACCCCACAAATCAGTGTCTCCCTCCATCACCGTCTCCTACCTCGCGATTCTCGCTGTAAACTAGCGCTGGAAGGCGCTTGCTGGCCTTGCTGCATTATCATGCATGCTGGGACACGAAGACAGGAACAAGTGTTCGGAGACTTGAGAGGGTAACTCAACTCCACGAGTGCAACTGCATGCTACTCTGCTCGGCGGCAGCGTAAGGCCATTGGTGGACAAGCAAATGGATCAAAAAGGTGCCCAGTGAACTTATCATCCCGTCTGTTCTATTTTATCTTGTACTACTAGTATTAGTAATTAGTTTCAAAAAAACGTAGTTGACTAATCACAATCTGTTTGGGGCTGATCGATGGACTGTCTGCAGGCCAATCTACGGATTCGGATTCCTGCGTCCTGGAGATGCATCAGCTGGCCCATGAGCTGGAAGATAAGCTGGCCACCCTGAACTCATCCAAGGCGCAGGGCGGCGATGGTTGCCGTCCTTGCTCCATCGTCGTCGGAAAGGTCCGCGATCTCACGCGCAACGTCGACAGCAGCGAGTATGATCCTGACCACGTCGCCATCGGCCCGTACAACTACCCTCGGCCCCAGAGCAACAACCCACACCTCGCCATGGAGCATGACAAGCTGGCAAGCCTCGACATGGTGCTCTCGGCGGCGAAGGCAGCAAGACCGGCCATGACGGTGGATGTCTATGTCAAGGAGCTGGCATGCCTGGAGCGTGACACCAGGAACTGCTACGCCAACACATTTGAGGACATGACGAGCGAGCAATTCGTGCGCATGCTGCTCCTCGACGCCTGTTACATACTGTCCCGCCTTGTCGGCCTCAGATCACATCATCTAGATCTAGATGATGTGGGGACTGCGGAGGCCGCCGTCTCGTCAGCAAACAGGGCGGAGGCGCTAGCGGTGGTCCGCGACGTGTTCTATCTCGCGGAGAACCAGATACCGTTCTTCGTCCTTGAGAAGATCGGGGAGCTGACCACTTTGGACGGTAAGGATCGTGTGCTTACAGAGATCTCGGATTATGCCCTTGATCTCATGAGGAGACAAATGTACGCCATGGCCGCGCCGGCCATGGTGCTGCCAGAGCAGGCGGCACCCGGTAATCTTCTCCATCTTCTTCATATGCACTTGAAGCCACTCTCTGTCTCGCCTGCCGTGCCGTCTTGCACCGCTGATCCCATGTCTGTTCGCCGGTGGCGCTCGGCGACCGAGTACAACTTCGTGGGAGTGAAGTTCAAGGCTCGGGCCATGGGCGAGAAGGGTCTCATCCGCTGCATCCTCGACGTCAAGTTGGACGGCAGTGGCGGCACTCTGGAGGTCCCCTGCCTGGACATCGACTCCGAGACATGGCGGTTATTACGCAACTTGATAGAGCTGGAGCAACGTAACCGGGAGACGGTGGGGAGCCATGTCACGGCATACTGCGTGTTCATATCCCAGGTGGCGTGCACCACGAAGGACGTGGAGCTCCTGTCGAAGAGAGGCGTCATCGTGCATGGCCATGGCAACAATGAAGAGGTGGCCAAATGCTTCGCCGACCTTTGCAAGGGGATCCAGTTCGACCCGGATGACCCCAACTGCAACTACCTACGGGAGACATGCAAGAAGCTTGAGAAGCGGTTCCAGAGCTACCCGCGGAGGTGGATTGCGTGGCTAAAGCAGAGGTACTTGAGGAACCCCTGGCTAGCCGTTGGCCTCCTGGCAGCTGTTATTGGCTTAGTTCTTGCAGTCATCCAAACTGTCTACTCTGTTTTGTGTTACTACAAACAACGATGAAATTTGAAATCCAAACATCTTTAAGGTCTCTAAGAACCGGAGGTCACGGTAATAATATTTGGATCATGTCCTACGTGACTTTACCAAAATCAGGGTAGAGTTATGAATGCCGAAGGGCCATCACACTTATGGAATGTATTTTTAGGCATGTATTATGTGTTGTGAGTTATGACATGTTCACTGGACAGCCTTAAGGGTGTTGAACGATGTATAGTGGATTTTAAATGAAAAAATAAAAAATGATGATAAGTTATCTGGGCAGATCCGATCTATTTGAGGTATGACTTTGCTCTTCATTGGCGTGATCATCAGTGTGTATTGGTGTTGGATTCATAAATCGAAGTGATGGAAAGATCGGGTGTCAAGATGGCAACGGGGACAAAACATGCCTGGTTTTGCTTGCACAATCCCCGTCCCCATGCACGGGGCCAGCTTTTTGCCCGTTCCCTAAACCAGCCGGGTTTTTTGATCCTGCGAGGAACCCCTCCCGCGAGCAGTCAGCAAACACAATAGCTTTTTTAAAAAAACATGAGCATATACAACAATGGCCGTAGAAAAAATCAGCATATTGAAGCAGCAAAACATGATATAAATAGTAGCCACCATGGAATAGCATTTTAGCAGCAAACATAGTATATTTCAGCAGTAAAATTTGAGCATATTTCAGCACAATACAATAGTATATTTCAGCAACATTTCAACAATAACTTCAGGAAAAGGAGCATATTTTAGCATAATACAATAGCATATTTCAGACGGTCGAAGCTGGATCAGTGGATGGACAGAAATTGGTGGATCAGTGGATATGCTACGTATTTTAACGGGTATGGCGGGTTTTGGGTTCGAGTACTACTGAAACGGGTTTGAACGCGTGAAACATGTCGGATTTTATAATGTACCCAATAGCATCCCCGCAGGGCTAGAAAGACACACACCTCGTCTCCTAATTTGGTAAAAACCCGCGGGGACGCGGGTTACATGGCCCCATTGCCATCTTGAATCGGGTGTGTACTCATTGCACTCATCCATGGGATTGAAGCATTGGCGGAGGCAAGATTTCTAGATTGGGTGTACAGAACTTAAAGGCACGATGGTATACTAATTAATTATTAGATATTTTTTGTGGGGTATTGGTGTTGGTGTTGACTGCGCCATCTGATAAATAATGCAGCAAGACCTGCATCTATCTGTGTATATAACCCATCCTCTAGCTTTACATTCCATTGAGGATAAGAACGGAAGATGATCTTATAAATTACACAGGAACCTGCTCAGAAGCTCCTATATTGACACACTTTGTGCAGAGAAGTCAAGCACTGATGTGAAGGTGTGTATTTTTCTCCTCTCATGCATCTTTCTAAACAAAAAAAGCTAGGTAGGATTCCTGCTTGATAGCGCGAAAGGTTGCGTGGCTGCAAGAAAGCTAGCTAGGATTTCCGCCTGATAGAATGGTTTGGCCTGACCTGATTGTACTTGTTTGGTTCCCTGCCTGCATCGCCGTCAAGCTACTTGGATGCTTTGCCTGCTTGGCAACAAAACTGTCAAGATCATTCATGGTCCATCTTGCTGCCTTCCGTGACTTCCATCCAGCAGTTTGGAATACATGCTTTTATTGTCAGTATGTATCAAACTCGGATATGTGCGGACTGGTTTTTCAGGGTGAAAACTTAGACTCTGACCATGCTGGTTGTATCCGGTGACGGCGGCGATTGAGCGCCGCTCCCTTCCTGAAGGCGTTGCTGTTGAAGAATCTCGACGTTTGTGTGATGTCATAAGATGGTTGGTGCGGATATGGTCATTGTTTTAGTTTGCGGATCGCGGATCCGAGCTAGGTTTTTTTTTCTTCGTCTACATATAGCTTTGGTCTTACATGACTTTGCTATTTATGAGCATGTTTTTGTGTGCGTGTGTTGGTGTTGTCAGTGTGCATCCTAGCTATGCAGAGGCCAGATGTGTGCTCATTGTATTTCTATCCTCTTGATACTTTATCTTGAGATAATAAAATTCATACTTTGTCGAAAAGTGTACAAACTCTCGTCCGTGGCGTTGTCTTTTTTATCTTTGTGCTTTGTAGCGAGTGGCTATATAGCGCTCGCTGAGAGCACCACGCTCGGGTCGCTCACAGGCGCGGCACCCGTCCAGACGCTGGTCACGTGTGGGGCAACCGGCCCCATTACCTCCAGCCGCTGACTTCTGTAGGGCACCCTTTTTTGAAGTAAATCCGTCGCTTTATTAAACTGACAAAGATTACAATCAAACTGAAGAATTGTAGTCAGGAATCCAAGAATTACATTAAAGCAAGTAACAGATAAATTGCTAAGAGCCTCTTTTGCACATAGATGCGCAGCCTAGCTTGCGTCGTGTGGAGTTCAAAGAAACTTAACCCCGGAGACAATCATCCATCTAATTTCAATCATGATATGTCCGCCACTAATACGAGTTAGACTCATGTCATGCCACAAATCTGCAAGTGTAGAGCAGTCCACCTGGACCATAACATATTGATGTCTTCTTCTCAGCGCGGTGTCTACATCATCTCGTCATGCCAACAGCTCGCTCACGAAAGGGTCCTCATTCCTCAATGCCCTTGTACTGCTTCAGCCCGGCTTCTAAGAACTCCCCTTGGTGATCTCTAATAACATAGCCCGAGCCAGGCACCCGTCTGCAAGCATCAATTGCCCCGTCGGAGTTAACAGAGACCCAGCCGGCCGCCGGCCATGGGTGGGCGCCAACT
>NC_041385.1:822275322-822284196 GCF_002162155.2 Triticum dicoccoides
CATTGTTGGAATGAATGGCTGTGATGCGACACATTTGAGCGTGTAAATAGCCCAGGGCCACATGGGGTGTTAAATGGGGTTAAATTGGTCGTCAACCAAGCCCGTTTATGTTAGGACATGTGGGTCCAACTTCATTGGTCCTCAAAACAGCTGACCGTGCCCTGCCGCCCGACCGTGCCGGGCCCGCCACTCTGCCCCCCCCCCTTCTTCTCCGATGGCGGCGGATCTTGCATTCTCAGTGGCGTCGGCGGAGCCCTCGTTCTCAACGGCGGCGGAGCCTTCGTCCTCAGAAAATGGTAAGTGAATTCGAACCCTAGTCGCCCTCCCGTTCCTCTCTCGGGCCTGTAGATCTCAGCTCGTTTCCTCTGTTTTCGTTTGTTGAATCGATAGGTTGTGAGGGGAGCCCGTGGGCATACTGAGATGGAGCCGCCAGATTAAACTTCGAATAGGTAATGCGTCTCTCTCCGATCCAATTTTGCATGCAATTAGGGCTTCGTCTGCTCTTTCTCACGGGCTCACACTGTCCGCCACTGACAGAGGGGATGCTGCCGCTCGGACCTTCGAATTGACGGTCAATTTCTTTCCATCAAAGGCAAAATTAGTTGATGGTAGCATACAGAACATTGAGAGAGACACAATTGTTAAATGGGAGGTTGAGTTTACAGAGATTGATCCACAAGTTCTACATAACATGGGAGAGAAGGCAGTGAAGAAATGGGTGGAAAGTATCGGGGAGAATATTGTTTGGGGTCCAGAGCAAGAAGTATCACTGTTGCGGTTTGATGATTGAAAAAGAGAGTATGTGAGGATAGAAGATGGTGAACAGATTGTTGAAGAAATCGATCGGCAAAACGGCTGGATAAGCAAACGGGCTATTTTTTTTGCTGAGCTCGTTGATCTGAATATTTTTTCGAAGGTTGGATATGTGTCATCACACTTGGCTGCGCAGATGGTAGATGATGATTGGGCTACACAGAGGCCATTGATTCCCATGTGTACTGAACTTACAGTAATAGCCGAATAGGGACATGTGATTGGAACTGAAACTGAAACTACAACAACTGTTGATTGGAATGTAGTTGAATTAGATGAGCCTATTGATTTGGTCATTGCACCAATGCCTGACATTGAGATGGCCAAACTTTTTGGCATTCCAGTCGATGACAGAGATAAGCAGGAGAGGGGCGAATCTAGTTTGCCTGCTAATGCTAATGAAGATGTAGATGGACAGTTGATGGAACAAGCTGCAGATGAAGTAGATGATGCACATGATAATGAGATGATGCATGTGTATGACAAAGAAAACCCTTTCATTGAAGTAGGCAAGTTGTTCCCAAGCATGAAGGAGTTTAGGATGTGTTTCAAGACTTATGCAGTGAAACATGAGTTTGATGCCAAGACTGTTTGGACTGATAGAAAGAAGTTTTATGCGAGGTGCAGAGGATTTGATGGTAGTGTCAAGCCTTGCAAGTGGTACATATCTGCTAGAATGCAACCTGATGGAAGTACTATCAGGGTTAACCAAATCCCCAATCAACATACTTGTATTACAAGTTCACAGAGAGTATCAACAATGACATCACAATTTTGGGTTGCAGAAAAGATCACCCCAGTTTTAGCCAAAACACCAAACACTACTGCCAAGAAACTCAAAGTAGACTTGGAAAAGATGTACCCTATTAAACTGAAATATACCACAGTGTGGAAGGCAAAACAAAGGGCAATGAAAAATTTATATGGTGATTGGGCAAATACATTTAGGATGTTTTACAACTTCAAAGCAGAGGTGGAAAAGAGGTCACCTGGCAGTGTTGTGGAGATAGATACTGAGGTATCAGCCGAAGGTGAAGTCAAGTTCTCCAAGTTTTTTATGGCTTTGAACCCTTGCATCGATGGCTTCAAAGCAGGGTACCGTCCATATTTGAGCATAGACTCATCATTTTTGACAGGCAAGTGGAATGGTCAGTTGGCAGCATGCAATGCTCTAGATGGACACAACTGGATGTTTCCTATTGCTGTTGGCTTGTTTCAGTCAGAAACAGAGGCTTCATGGACATGGTTCATGATCCGGTTGAAAAGATGCCTAGGGCCAGTGTCACCTTTGGCTATACAAACAGATGCATGTAAGGGGCTTGAAAATTCAGTGAAAAATGTGTTCCCACATGCTGAGCAGAGGGAGTGCTTCTGTCATTTGTGGATGAATTTGATCAAAAAATTTAGAGGAGAAGAATTTGGGCACATGTGGCCAGCAGCAAGATCTTACACTAGACAGACACAAATATCATCTTGATAAGATAATGGCAGCATGTGATGAGTTTGGTCCATGGCTGAACACCTACCATTCTTTGTTATGGTACAGGTCAGCATTCAACACTGCCATCAAGTGTGACCACATCAACAACAATTTGGCAGAGAGTTTCAACAACAAGGTGAAGGAGTTAAAAGATTTGCCTGTGCATGACATGGTTGACCAAATCAGGATCATGCTCATGCAGTTGCGGGAATTGAGAAGAAGGATAGGTGATTGTCTGCAATGTGATAATCTTCCAGCAGTGGTACAACAGGTGGTTAATAGGAGCAGATATCTTTCACATTTGTTTGTTGAAAAATATTCACCTTGGGGTGCTGAAGTTAGAGATAACAAAACCGGAAAGAGACATTGTTGTTAACACTGAATTGCATGATTGCACTTGCCTCGAGTGGCAACACACTGGTAAACCATGTGAGCATGCCATTCTTTTCTTAGCATCCCAACCGAAGATAAACATGCACGCATATTTGCATGAATATTATTCGATAGCAAGATTCAAAGCTGCATATGCTACTCCAATTCCAGCACTTACATATCACTCTCAGTGGCCTGAAGTGGAGATTGAATTTTCCATGTGTTCTCCCTTGACGAAAAGAAAGGCTGGCAAGCCTAAAGAGAGTAGATTCAAGGCATGATTTGAGAAATGTGGGAGTAGTAAGAAGGGAAAGAAAGATGGAAAGCCAAAAAGGGCCCAAAAAGGTAACAAAAACATATGCAAGTTGTGCCAGGAACTTGGGCACAGAGTGGTATCTGTCAAATGCCGTTACACTCTTGATAAGCCAAAGTATGTTCTTGTTTATTTGTCTGTGTTTCAATTTGGTGCTTTTTTCCAATTACTATATCTATAACATTTTTCCAATGGCCAGGAGGAAGCGAGCAAGTCAACCCCTTGTTGCTGAATAGTGTTGGCCAACAAAAAAAGCAAGAGTCAATGGCTATAGAAAGAAGAGAAGTATGGCTGAGCCTGAGCAGACTAAAGAAAATCCTGCTGCACTCAACATTCAGACTGAAGAAACTGATGTGGAGGTGCACACCGAAGAAACTGAAATTGCAGCAACATTCAGACTGAAGAAACTGCTCTCGTGGTTGAAACTGAACCTGAGCGTGTCGAGGTTCAGACTGAAGAAATCCATGTTGAGGTACACACCAAAGAAAATGAAACTGCTGTCAACATTCAGACTGAAGACACTGATCTCGAGGGTGTTGGCGAGGTGTTGAAAAGACCAGTGAAGAAAACCAAGATGATCAGTGAACTTGTTGTGTAGTAGAACCAAAAACAAGAAGTGCTAAGGTGAAGAAGGGCACACGACATGGTAGGAAGAGGTAGAACAGAGAACAGTTTGAAAATTTGTGGCATGTAATAATATTTGTAACTTGGTGCGTACTGGTAGTCACTATGTATCCCCGTATTTCTATTCGAACTTGTTTGTTGGTACCTTGTCTAAACCAGCCAAATACAATAATAGATAACATTTGTGTCATTGTTTTAAATTCAAATTTGGATTCAAATTTGGGCTCAAATTTGAATTAGGGATGGGGTATTGATGTTTTAATGCTATCTAAAGTACCTCAACTGAAATATGTTTACTTGCTGATCAATCCGAGCCCTTTTGATAAGTTGAACTCATAGTCATGAAAAGTGTGTTTCAAATGACCTCCAAAGGTAGGGTAAACGACCTCATATTTAAGCAAGTTTTTTTGGCACCTTGTCTAAACTAGCCAAATAATTTTTCTACACATCTATTCTACCTATATAGTGTAAATCTAAAGTCTCACTATTTATTGAATTAATTTTCTATTATTTTATTTTATTTTTGAAAAAAACAAGGTTTAAAAGAAAATTATATATATAACAAGTATAAAACATGAAAATGAGAAAAGTAAGTTAAGATCTTTCTTAGTCAATCCAAAATGAAGTTTTGGTGAGGTTTTCACACTTTTCATTTTCAAAACCCCACCTACTCTCGGGTGCCCACTACTCTCTCCCTTGAACCCCATACTACATTGTTGGAGGAATGACAATTTAGTGAAGGATTTTTCATAAAAATGTATGTAAACCATATTTATATTTTTTTCTCGTTACTATACGACATAATAAGACTATGTGCGCAAGTTTTATATTTTTTTGATTTTTTTCGAATTAGTTATGCTCAACCCTAATCACTCAAAACCCCTCAAAACCTCTCAAAACCCCTCAAAACCGCGCACATTACTGGGTCGTCGATCGTTGTGCGTGGACGGTTGAGATCAGGCACTAGGGTTAGCTACAATGTCCTTCGATCCTCATGAGACGCGCTGATTGGTTGAATCAGTGCGGTTTGGATCAGCCTCTCTCGTTGGGGCATCAGGACCGTTCATTTGAATCCAACGACACGAGTTGACGCGGTGCATGGACCAAGCCTATGCAGTGCCCTTTCCATCGTTGCATGCGTGCCCATGCCTACCCGCAGCGCCGGCGCCCGTTGCAGCATGCATGCCCACCCGCGGAACTGCGCCTGTGCGTTGCATGCATGCCCTCGATGTAGCCCTGCTCCGCCACCCATCTAGACGCAGTAAGCTGTCGCATGCCTACCATTAGCACCGATGCAGCGCCGCATCAAAGCATGCACCCGACCACAATGCAACAGCCAGACCCCGATGAAGACAACCAAAAAGCCAACGGTGCATGGCATGCGGTGCATGGCGTGCTCCTCTTTGAACGACACAATACTGGCATGATGGGTATCGATGTAGTTCAAACGACATGCTGCTCGATACAAGATGGGCAAATGAAGGCGTCAATTATTGTCACGTCTCCCATCGACCGAACGTTGCCCTCTAGCCAGGCCCTAGCAAGATGGGCAAATTAATGGGCTACGACATGCATGCACGGGCGGCACACGCAGAGAACCAGGGACAGGCGTGTCCCCTTGACCCACGACGGCACAGACACGTGCGTGAGCCCGTCCCCCTTGACCCGTGACCAGTGGCATAGAAGCGTTGCAGCCCGTTTCCCATGCTCGTGTACACACTTTGATGGGGTGCCACCAAACGCCGCCCGCCCATTAATTCTACGGGGTGAAACCACATTGCACTTGGGCTATTTAAGCCGGGCACTATCGTCTTCCTCTCCCTACCCCATCCTCTGCCTCCTCTGCCCTCCTTCTTCCTTCTTCTCCATCAAACTCGATCGAGCCCTCGAGCCACCCCACCACCATGCAGTACAACGCCCCCACCTACCACTTCCCCCCAACCGTGTCAGAAAGGCTCTACCCGGCCGGATTGTATGTAGAGAGAACCCTTAGGGTGTGGGCGATCTCGAGGTGGAGGGGCGCAAGGGAGTTAACGGAGTTCTTCCTTGCGGACGGCTTCCGCCACCTCCCCCGCGGCTCTCCTCGGATGTACCATCTTGAGGAGGTCAACCACAACGACGCTGTGGTTGGGCTCCTCGCCAGGTTCACTAACCCTTTCGATGCTTTCCACCTCCTCGGGCAAGCGTATTGGGTTGGTTATGAGTTCATAGCTTTCACCACCTATAATATCTTCACCAACTTCAACAACATCTTCCCCAACAACGGCGTTATGCACACGCTCCCGTACCCCATCAACAATGGGAGGAGTGAAGGGCGGCGCCCGGAGGAGCGAGGTGGCGTCGTTCACCCGGAGGAGGAGAAGAAGAACCCGCGTTTGGTGCCCCCGATCTATCTAGCTTGCTATATATCTATCGTATTAGTTTTTTTAAGTTGTAATCGTTATGCTACTAGTATTAAGTTGTATTAGTATTTTAAGTTGTAAGGCTATCGTGGAGTTGTAAGGCTATCATGGAACTATGGTTTGCAATCATTATGCTTCTATATAATCGTTATGCTACTATATATATTGTGTGTTTCATGCTATTATTTGTAGATTGTTGTGGGTTGTTCTTGCTATTATTTGTGTATTGCTATGGGTTGCTACGGGCCCGGGTTGCTATACCCCAATCACCACACACACCATCTTTAAAATATTGGCCAAACCATGGACATGCAACTAGGAGCCCCATGCAAACCCACTATGGACATGCAACTAGGAAATGCAAACTAATTTACTTCATGCAAGCATGCAACTCATTTAGTTCATGGAACCATAGACATGCATAAAAACAAGTAACATTTAGTTTGAGTGCATCAAAAAATGACCCATCACAAAATTTAGTGCAAGAAAAAGGTCAAAGTAAAAACAAGTAACATTTTATTTGCCGAAGTTAGAGGTGGGCTGGTGCCCTTACGCGGGTGGGCTGGTGCCCCTACGCGGGTGGGCTGGTCTCACGGCCCAACATCTATTAGGCAGCCCAGTTTTCTTTTTTACTAGAAACTGAATTTGGGTGTGTACTCTGTTAATTGAAGAACAAAAATAGAGGAAACAGAGCATGAACACTGAATAATTTGTGTTCCAATTTTCTGCTTCAATTCAGATACATAACTTGGCATGGCGCACAGATCACATCCTCTACCCTGACAGGCCTAAATGCCCATTCTAATGACGGATGAACAACAAATAAAACAAAAAAAGAGCAATGATATAACAATAGAACCCCCCTGACAAGATATTTGCTTGCTTTTGCAAATCGATCATCTGCATTAGATGTCTCTTGATCTTCTTCAGTTCCTTGGTCAGTTCAGACTCCGCATGCAGTTCAGCATTGCGCGCATACATCGCCATCGGCACGACTCTGCCCGGCCCTCCGCCCGAGCTCCCCGTATTCTCCACACCAATCGGCGGCACCCTGCCCAAATTGAGCTCCCAGGTTGCGGCCACGCTCGAATCAACGTAGCCCTCAAACTGAATCCTATCAAGATATTCATCAATCCACTCGAAATGGTAACATTTCTTCAAGATCTGAAAAAAAACATGAACCCTAAATCCCAAATTCGAGGACAAAAAACAAAATATGGAGAAATCAGAGCAAAATACAGGAAAAGAACGGGCTAAGAACTGAGATCTAACCTTGCCATCCCTTCCTGCCATTGGTTTGCTCAAGCATTTCACAAATTCCCGCCAAAGATTGCCATTGTCATCCCTCTTAGTGACCAACCGTTTAAGAGGGTCTGGGCGTGGGCAGTCAGGGCACCTTGTGAGCAGCACTGGTCCATACTGTCGCCATTCTGAGTGCGTGGCGGAGGACGTAGACATTTGTGCTAGGTCGCCGGAGAAGAGAAAGATTGGAAAAAGGGGATGAATGGGCGGCGGCGGGCGGACGGGCACGGGCGCTCGTCTCTTGTAGCTGCGAGGAGGTGGGTCCCGCGAATAGACAAGTGGTGGGTCCCGCGCTTACATGGATAAGTGGTGGGTCCAGCCCCCAACAGCTAACGAGGGCATCAGTTCAGTTTAACAGCCATGTCGTGCATGGGCTATTTACCTGCTCAAAATTGTCGCACCACAACCATTCGTTCGAACAACGTCGCACTCTTTTCAATTCACCTCAAATGTGTCGCACATGAGCTATTGGCCCCGTAGGAGCAGCTCGACTTAGGGGTAGCTCAAGAGCCCCAACCAGTTCATCAACTAGCGCCTTCAATCAGAGCGGCTGGAACATTTCCTCGCCATGAGTAAAAAAAAATTTGCTGGACTAGATGCACTACATGACTCTGAAAAAAATCGTTGCGTCCTCCTTCATAGTGTCTGACACAATGACGTCTCCCGCCCATGTCAGAGAATGTAATCGTGGGAGTTTTAGTCCCTTTGTTCCAATAGTGCCACCCAAAGTTTTTTGGCATGATCACATGTGATCAGCGCATGATAAAGACTTCCTTACGCAAAGCCACAGAGTTTGTATGTTGCATTATCTGCAATATCGTGATGTGTGAGGGTTGCCAGAGAGGAAAGGAGAACCTTGAGTACCCTCCACCAGAAAATTCTGACTTTGGGTAGCACATTCAGCTTCCATAGGGTCCATACACCACCTTGGTCCGTACTAGGGCTGCTGGCGCAGGATTCATCATTCCGAGTGTGTTCTACCAGCATTCTATAGACCGACCTCTCCGAATAGCATCCTGGTCACTCACCCGACAAGGCCCAGAAATTTTCACCGCCTTGACGTGGCCGAGGCATGGCTAATTTAGCGTGTGCATCCGGCGGTAGAAGAACTTGTCTGATCAGTTGTTCATCCCATGCGCCGGTGTGGTGTCAATGAGATCCGCCACCCGGTCAACCCCGAGGACCGCCAACCGACCCATAGGTCTCATAGTTGGAGTATGAACAACCAATTGATCATTCAATATGCTAGTATGCTCTCCATGACCGATCCTTTTTATAAGGCCTTGTTGAAGCACAGGGCCACCACACACGTTGGCCTTCCAAGTGCGGGAGACACTTCTGGTGCATCCGGCCGATAGGAAATCATTACTAGGGAATTATCTTCCCTTCAAAACTCGAGCACAAAGACTCGTTGGAGTTTCAAGTAGCCTCCAGGCTTGTTTCCCGAGCATCACATCATTGAAGAGGGGAACATCACGAAATCCCATACACCAGAATTTTTTGTGCAAAAATGCTACACTTACGTAGAAAACCTACGTAATCTTACTTAACTTTCCTAACTAATCCGT
>NC_041385.1:822284756-822314982 GCF_002162155.2 Triticum dicoccoides
AAAAAGGGCCACCTAAGCTATTACATTAGTCTACGTATGGTTGCCACGTAGGTGTAGCATTGCTCTTCTTTGAGACAACAACCATGTCCCATGATTGCCAATGCATTCCCCCTTTTGTCCACCAAAATTTTGGCAGCCTAGTAAGCACACTTTAAGTTTATTTTTTGCATTTTCATTTTTTTTCTACCACCCTCAAGAAAACAAAATTTTTTAGAAAAAATTCAAACAAATTACGAATGACAAAAATGCTCATAATTTTTTTTCTGGATTTAAAAAATTAATAAATTAAAAGTTATCCAGGAACTCAAAAAGAATTCATGAATCCAAAAATGTTCCCCAATTCAGAATTTTTTGTGAGTAAAAAGTGTGACTTCCCAAAATGTTCACGAATTCAATAAATATATGTGGATCCGAAAAGCTGTTGGTGAATTCAAACTATGTTTGAGAATTAAGAAAATTGCAAATTCAACAAATGGGCGCGGATTCAAAAACTATTCAGGAGTTCAAAAAGGTTCTCAAGTTTGAAAAATGTTCATGAACTCAAAAGAATTACAAAAATAAAAAATTATCATGAATTAAAAAGATGTTCATGAATTTGAATAACGTTCACGAATTGTCAAAAAGTTTGTGAAATAAAAATAATCAGGTATTTCAAAAACATTCAAGGATTACAAGAAATATTTTTTAAAAATTCAGAACAAAATTGTGAAATTAAATATTAAAAAGAAAAAAGAAGAAATTAAAATGGAAAACCCATGAAAGAAACACAAAAGAACAGAAAAAAATAGAATAACCAGCAGGGGGGTATAAGAAAAATCGGTCCAAAAACCAACAGGAAAAAACCCGGTCCAAAAGCTTCCCAGAACGGGCTTGAAAACTCCCGGAAACTTCAGAAAACCCGCAAGAAGAATGATGTGCGGGCCACAGTACACACCGTGTGGGCGATCTGATCGATAGTGATTGCATTGGGACTTGGGAGATACATAGCAGTAGCGTTGTCTAATCTACTCCCAAGAATGGCAGGCACAACACACAGTCGACACTTCTACACGGGACCTCCTATATCACACGTGACTCGCTTGTGCAATTTTTTACCTACCAGAGTATTAGACTAGCAAATGGATTCATTGTCTCAATGCCATGGTTTTAATAAGCACTAGTAGAATGACTGTACTTTGTCACGTGCTTTTGAATATTTGGCTGAAGTTATATATATATAAACATAGTGCATGTCAAATTTCACATGTGGCAAAAAGATAGCGCGGGCACAATCAGGTAATGATTAAAATTCACTTCACTTGCAATGTAAATTGATAACCAAAAGGCTATTTGATATGTATACATATAGAGCGATTATCCAAGTAAAAATATGTTACAAAATTATTGTCTAATTGATGTGCTTCAAAAATTCGAGCACAATATCAGGAATGTTGCTTTTAGCTACATTCGCATGATATTTGATCATGTATAATAAAAACTTGTTCCCCAACACTTACTCATCCTGCAAAGCAATATATTTAATTAGCGCGAATACTTCACGTTCAAGGTCTTAAAATGTGTAACACTGTGCAAACTAGACGAACCAATTCTTTACCGTTCCACCAGAGCATAATATGGAAAAAAATTAGCTAGGCACTTCCCTGCAATTTCCTAAATTAATATTTTCTTGAATATAGTGATAAAAAGATAGAGATTTGTATTGTGAAAATGTTATGATAATGAAAAATATAAATTGACCCATCTATGCTTGTTGGAATAGCAGGCGGAAATAAATGTTGCCATCTAGATATATCGGAATTCCAACCGGTTTTCTTTATTTTGAGTATGTCGTTGAATTCCCTCACGAATCTTTGTAATTTAACTAAAACTCTTGTGTCCGTGATGTATGGATAGGGTCCAGATATATACACGGCATGCATGTTTGTCGATGACGTATAAGATGCCTCGGCCGATGAATGCATATGAAAGATAATTCTACAATTGCTAGCTATTAGAAACAATAAACCATGACAACAATGTACAAAATACCTTACTTACCATGTTCCACGATGAGATGTAGTCTTCTACTATAGGCAGCTATCAAACGGTGTTGCCAACATGTGAATAGTTTCCTTCACGCAGAACTTTTGATCTTGTGTTAAGTCTAACATCGTGGACTGGGTAAGAAAACTATTTAAAACATATTGATAGTAATGATACTGAATGAAGAAATATGATTATGATAACTTACACAAAATTGTAGATCCATTAAGGGTACTACATTAGACGACGTATATAATATATTAAAAGAAAAATAAGACTAACACATTTGTTTTTATTTGCAAACAAAACTTGGTACCTCTAATTACATATGAATATATAAACATATGTAGATGATATTTTATATTAATAAACATGAGACAAACCAAATTATTATTCTAGCTACCCATTTTTTTAGCATACCTACCCAGCCTTATCCTGACCGGCTCTTCTGCCGTCCACTGACTGCTCCGAGCAGTAGGTGCTGACAAATATGTAGGTGCTGACTAAAAGAGAGACCGGCTAGCCTCCACTCCTGCATGCAGGTTCAGACAAATATCTATCTTACAATAGGTTAAACATTTACATGTGTTTTTCAAGCTACTGCAGTCTCTTAATTTTGTCCTTTATCAAAATTTCCTCACAAACAATTAATTTCTAAGAATAGGCCTTTGCTTTCATCAGACAATGGGTTAGTTGAATAAACAAGCGAACCATCTACGAGCTCTGTCTTCCTCAAACACAAAATTGTACAGAATAACTGACATTTCAAGAACTGAATTTTGCCCAAGAACTGAATTCATGTCAAAGGAACTATCAAATAATCAAAGTGTACATATGGGTGTTATACTAAAAAGTACAGGTTTACCCCCCGCCCACACACCACCACCACCAGCACAATTGATCCAACATTGCTCAAAAATCTTCTCAAAAGATATGGATTTAAGTGGTACCTTACAACTACATGAAAAGAAACATTAACTCTAATGGATATAGAAATAGAGAATACTACAGTCTTATTTGTATAGAACAACATACAATGCCTCCACATCAAAAAGAAAAAAGATTGATAGAAGAGGTATATTGATTACAAACTGAAATGAAAAATGTTTCTGCCCTTCACCCATGCTTCAGGGAAAGTATGTAGGTTCTTGACATACCAACATGTAATTAGCTGGTTTGGGAGGTATCTGCTCTCACATACTTGATTTCCCAGCAGATAGCATATGTAAAACTTAGCTGAAATGAAAAGAAACATGGTGAGGAAAAAGACAACAATTGGTTGTGCGAAGTGACGTAGAGAGGAATGTAGCATGAAGCGAAACCAAATTTTGTATCGAACACCACCAAGTCAGCACGCTAGATGGGCCCCTTGTCGATCCCTCCATAATAATGCCAATGTGCACAGACCATTTTTTTATCTTTATCGCCATCTGCAGTCACAAAATGATCAAAACCAAAAAAGGGTAACAAAACCATATAACGCCAAAGGACAATATATCCAATAAAGAAACACCAACGATGCAAGAAAGGGGATACAATACAGACAGAGAACAATGTTATTGCACCCTCAATGGATAGAGTGATAACCATGTCTGGTACACACAACGTCCGAACTAATTAAGAAGAAAATGATGAGAATATTGAGTGATAAGAAAATTATTAGCCCAAACTCCAAGTAATCTGCTAGTGTGGAGGCGAAAAGAAATCTGACAAAACATCATAAAAAGAGACACACTTGTCCAAGAGGCAACTCAACAAGAATAGCTGAACATATCAAGTTGACGGCGGTGTCCACTCGGGTCCCCGTGTTAAACACATCATGTCACGTTACATTGTTGCACCAAAGGAGGAGTCTTGTGCCGGTCATGAGCCACACCTAGAGATAGAGATAGACTAGGTAGGTAGTTCAAATATTCTCTCTTGTAACCTACTTTATCTTCTTATCTATTCTCCTCCAAGTCTCATGTAATATCTCAACCATCGGTGTATGCGCTTCAGAGATCTTGCGCCCCTACCTATAACATGCAACACGTCCCCTCGCACCGAGGTCAAGACGTTTCCGCATCTCGCACATGGTAATCAGAGCCATCCTACTTCCCATCTAGTTTTCTCTTGATTCCAATCGCACCAAAGAAGCATGTCTTCCTCCTCCGACGCATCTCACCCTAGCCTTAGTGGGCAGGTCATTGAGAAACTCTCCCGCATGAATTACGTGCTATGGCGCACGCAGATCACGCCACAACTGCGTGGTGCCGTTGTCTTCCAGTATGTTGATGGCACCTCGCCGGAGCCGGCCAAGCTCCAAGCCGCCAAAGATAAGGATGGCAAGGACACGTTTGTGCCCAACCCTCTCCACCCCATCTGGGTCCGGGAGGACCAGTAGGTGCTTGGCTTCCTGCTGAACAACCTCTCCAAAGAGGTGCTCGTCACGGTCACCACGGTCACCACGGCACACGCGCTCTGGACGACGCTAGCGGGCATGTACTCGTCGCAGTCGCTGAGCCGCGTCAACAATATCCGTACCTCGCTCATCAATGCGCAGAAGGTAAACCAGTCCGCCGCCGCCTACTTCGCCACCATGCGCGGCCTCGCGGATGAGCTGGCTACGGCCGGCAAACCCATCCAGGACGATGAACTGTTCTCATACATCCTCCACGGGCTGGATCTGGAGTACCAGCCCCTCGTCTCCGCCCTCGACACTCGCGTCAGACCCGCCTCCCTCGACGAGATCTTCTCCATGCTCAGCAACTTTGATCAGCGCATGGTGCAGTTCCAGGACTCCGGCGGTGGTGGCTTCAAGTCCTCTGCAAACCTCGCTACCCGTGGTCGTCGCGACAGCTCTCGCTACTGCGGTCCTTCCCGTGGCAAGGGTAGGGCTGGTGGTGCCAGGACCAGCAGCAATGGTGGAACCATTGGTGGTGGCTCCCGTGAAAACAGGGGTTGCCGTGGTGGCGGCTCTGGCCATACTCGCCCGGACGCCCCACGCTGTCAGATCTGTGGCAAACCAGGTCACACCGCCAAGGACTGCTGGTACCGATATGATGAAGACGAGGACGACTCTCAAGATGATGACAAGATCGCTGCGGCGGCTGATGGCTCCTACGGCATCGACACCAACTGGTACCTCGACAGCAGCGCCAACAATCATCTCACCAGAGAGCTCGAAAAGGTGACCCTTCATAAGAAGTACCACAGCAAGGATCAAATTCACACCGCCGATGGTGCAGGTATGAGCATCAGCAACATTGGTCATTTAGTTATACATACCCCTCATCGTAAGATTCATCTTAGAATTTTTTTTGCGTGTCCCTAGTGCCAACAGAAACCTCCTTTCTGTTCATAGAATTACACTTGACAACCATGTCTTCATTGAATTTCATCCTTTTTTTCTTCTTGATCAAGGATCTGGCCACGAGGAAAACCCTCTATCGAGGTATATGCGTTCGAGGACTCTACCCGTTTCTTCCAGAGTTTAGAAGACATAATAAACAAGCCTATGGTGTTGTCAAGCTTTCTTCAACACGGTGGCATGATCGTCTAGGAAATGCTTCATTTTCTTTAGTTGAACGCTTGCTCAGGAAAAATAAGCTCCCGTTTGTTGGTGAGCATCATGTTGAAACTATTTGTGATTCATGCCAAAGAGCAAAAAGTCATCAACTGCCTTATCATGTTTCTATCAGTGTTTCTAATCAACCACTTCAGTTAATTTTTTCGGATGTTTGGGGTCCTACCCCTAGCTCAGTTGGTGGACACACATATTATGTTAGTTTCATTGATGACTATAGCAAGTTCTCTTGGATCTATCTTCTCAAGAAACGATCTGAAGTTTTTCAAGTCTTTCAAAACTTCCAAGCACTTGTCGAACGAAAATTTGACGCAAGATCATTGCGGTACAATCTGATTGGGGGGGATACGAAAATTTGAATTTCTTCTTCCAAACTCTTGGCATATCCCATCATGTTTCATGCCCTCACACGCACCAACAAAACGGTTCTGCCGAGCGCAAGCACCGTCACATAGTTGAAGTGGGTCTCGCTCTCCTAGCCGGTGCTTCCATGCCCCTCAAGTTCTGGGATGAGGCATTTCTCACCGCTGTTCACATCATCAACATGCCTTCACATCAAACCAGACAACAAATCTCTCTATGTCTTTGGTTGTGCGTGTTAGCCCAACCTTCATCCATACAACAACCGAAAACTACTGTTTTGATCCAAACAGTGTGTCTTTCTAGGGTATAGTGCCCAATACAAGGGTGTTGATGACCCACAAGTATAGGGGATCTATCATAGTCCTTTCGATAAGTAAGAGTGTCGAACCCAACAAGGAGCAGAAGGAAATGATAAGTGGTTTTTCAGCAAGGTATTCTCTGCAATCACTGAAATTATAGGTAACAAATAGTTTTGTGATAAGATAATTTGTAACGGGTAACAAGTAACAAAAGTAAATAAAGTGCAGCAAGGTGGCCCAATCCTTTTTGTAGCAAAGGACAAGCCTGGACAAACTCTTATATAGAGAAAAGCGCTCCCGAGGACACATGGTTATTATCGTCAAGCTAGTTTTCATCACGTTCATATGATTCACGTTCGGTACTTTGATAATTTGATATGTGGGTGGACCGGTGCTTGGGTGCTGCCCTTACTTGGACAAGCATCCCACTTATGATTAACTCCTATTGCAAGCATCTGCAACTACAAAAGAAGTATTAAGGTAAACCTAACCATAGCATGAAACATATGGATCCAAATCAGCCCCTTACGAAGCAACACATAAACTAGGGTTTAAGCTTCTGTCACTCTAGCAACCCCTCATCTACTTATTACTTCCCAATGCCTTCCTCTAGGCCCACATAATGGTGAAGGGTCATGTAGTCGACGTTCACATGACACCACTAGAGGAGAGACAACATATATCTCATCAAAATATCGAACGAATACCAAATTCACATGACTACTAATAGCAAGACTTCTCCCATGTTCTTAGGAACAAACGTAACTACTCACAAAGCATATTCATGTTCATAATCAGAGGAGTATTAATATGCATATAGGATCTGAATATATGGCCTTCCACCAAATAAACCAACTAGCATCCACTACAAGGAGTAATCAACACTACTAGCAACCTACAGGTACCAATCTCAGACCTAGAGACAAGAATTCGATACAAGAGATGAACTAGGGTTTGAGAGGAGATGGTGCTGGTGAAGATGTTGATGGAGATTGGCCCCCTCCCGATGGGAGGAGCGTTGGTGATGATGATGGTGATGATTTCCCCCTCCCGGAGGGAAGTATCCCCGGTAGAACAGCTCCGCCAGAGCCCTAGATTGGTTCCGCCAAGGTTCCGCCTCGTGGAGGCGGAGTCTCATCCCGAAAGCTTGCTTATGATTTTTTTCGGATGAAAGACTTCATATATGAGAAGATGGGCACCGGAGGGCCACCAGGGGGGCCACGAGGCAGGGGGCGTGCCCAGGGGGTAGGGCGCGCCCCCACCCTCGTGGCCAGGGTGTGGGCCCCCTCTGGTATTTTCTTTGCTTAGTATTTTTTATTATTTCCAAAAATAACTTCCGTGGAGTTTCAGGACTTTTGGAGTTGTGCAGAATAGGTCTCCAATATTTGCTCCTTTTCTAGCCCAGAATTCCAGCTGCCGACATCCTCCCTCTTCATGTAAACCATGTAAAATAGGAGAGAATAGACATAAGTATTGTGACAAAATGTGTAATAACATCCCATAATGCAATAAATATCGATATAAAAGCATGATGCAAAATGGACGTATCAACTCCCCCAAGCTTAGACCTCGCTTTTCCTCAAGCGGAAGCCGATAACGATAAATATGTCCACATGTTTAGAGGTAGAGGTGTCGAGAAAATAAAATACGGACATGAGGGCATCATGATCAATCTTATAACAGCAACATGTATATATATTTTGTCATATGATTTCTGATGCTCAAGTAATAATCTATTCACAATGTAAAGTATGAATCAGAAACTTCGTTGAAAACTAACAAACTATAATCTCAGTCATTGAAGCAATTGCAATTTATTGTAACATCGGAAAGAGTCTATGTAAGAGCTTTTCAGCAAGTTCACATACTCAACTATCATTTAGTCTTTCACAATTGCTAACACTCACGCAATACTTATGGGTATGGAGTTTTAATCAGACACAGAAAAAGATAGGGGCTTATAGTTTCGCCTCCCAACCTTTTACCTGAAGGGTAATGTCACCAATAATAGCTCATGCTAACTTATATCCAATTAGATATATATATCAGGATCTTTCCAACACAATGTGCTTGCCAAAGGATAAAATGTAAAAAGGAAAGGTGAAGATCACCATGACTCTTGCATAAGGTAGAAGATAAAAGTAAAAGATAGGCCCCTCGCAGAGGGAAGCAGAGGTTGTCATGCGCTTTCAGGGTTGGATGCACAAAATCTTAATGCGAAAGAACGTCACTTTATATTGCCACTTGTGATATGGACCTTTATTATGCAATCTGTCACTTTTATTTCTTCCACATCACAAGATCGTATAAAGCTTATTTCCTCCACACTTAATCAAGCATACATATTTAGAGAGCAATTTTTATTGCTTGCACCAATGACAACTTACTTGAAGGATCTTACTCAATCCATTGGTAGATATGGTGGACTCTCATGGCAAAACTGGTTTTAAGGATATTTGGAAGCACAAGTGGTATCTCTACTTGGTGCAAAGAATTTGGCTAGTGTCGGTGTCAAAACCGGCGGATCTCGGGTAGGGGGTCCCGAACTGTGCGTCTAGGCGGATGGTAACAGGAGACAAGGGACACGATGTTTTACCCAGGTTCGGGCCCTCTTGATGGAGGTAAAACCCTACGTCCTGCTTGATTAATATTGATGATGTGTGTTACAAGAGTAGATCTACCACGAGATCAAGGAGGCTAAACCCTAGAAGCTAGCCTATGGTATGATTGTTGTTCGTCCTATGGACTAAAGCCATACGGTTTATATAGACACCGGAGAGGGCTAGGGTTACACAGAGTCGGTTACAATGGTAGGAAATCTACATATCCGTATCGCCAAGCTTGCCTTCCACGCCAAGGAAAGTCCCATCCGGACACGGGACGAAGTCTTCAATCTTGTATCTTCATAGTCTTGGAGTCCGGCCGATCACGATAGTTCGGCTGTCCGGACACTCCCTAGTCCGGAACTCCCTCAGTAGCCCCTGAACCAGGCTTCAATGACGACGAGTTCGGCGCGCATGTTGTCATCGGCATTGCAAGGCGGGTTCTCCCTCCAAATAATTTATAGAAGATTGTGAACACCAGGATAGTGTCCGGCTCTGCAAAAAATAAATCCCACGTACCACCGTAGAGAGAATAATATTACACAAGTTCAATCTGCTGACGTGTTCTGTGGCATGACGTCACACCACTACCAAGCCTTTACTCGAATTGTCTTCACTGTACCACCTCAGCGCGTTTAGCGAAGCGGTTTCCTTGGCACGTCTTGTCGAAGCAGAGATCGTGTTCCCCTTATTCCAGGATTCCCATCAATACGGACATGGGTAACCCAACCGCGCCCGTTGCCTCGCCCCCTCAATCGAAGGCAGGTTCCAAACGGTCACGGGGACGGCTCTTGGTATTCTTCCTCTTTATAACGAGACCAAAGCATGTTCTGTTCCTTCAATCCTCTATCGAACCCGCCCCTCGCCCCGAGTTCCAACTGCCAGGGCTCCAGATTCAGGTACCTTCGATCTTCGACAATGTCTAGCCCCGACTTACGAGGCCGGTGGATGCCCTCCTCCGTCACGGAGGAGGACGTACTAAAGCTGAGAGACGCTAGGTACTTAACCTACGAGATTTCGCATAGGCTGCCCGCCCGAGGGCAAGTTATTCCCACTCCCGAGCTAGGCGAGAGCGTCGTGTTCGTGTCCCACCTCCGTCGGGGATTAGGCTTCCCGACGGACCCCTTCGTGAGGGGGCTCATGTTTTATTATGGGCTGGAATTCCACGACTTGGCTCCGGAGTCCATCCTCCACATCTCATCATTCATTGTCGTCTGCGAAGCCTTCCTCCGCACTACCCCTCACTTCGGCTTGTGGCTCAAAACCTTCGATGTGGAGCCGAAGATGATAGAGGGGCGTCGGGCAGAGTGCGGAGGGGCGGTCATAAGCAAGAGGGCTCTTTTCAGGAGGAGCTTGGCTTGTGGCAACAGGAGTGGTTCTATATTACCGCTCCCAGGGGCAGCAGGCAGAGGCCGCCACCCATCTTCCGCTCGGGCCCTCCACAACGGCTGTCGTCATGGGTTAGCAAGGGGCGCGACTAGGGGCCGTCCAAAGACGTACCCCTGTTGCAGGACCAGATTCGAAGCCTCCAAGAAAGGGGGATCAATCTGGTCGTAGTGGCACAGGTTATGTTGATCCGGCGCCTACTGCCCTGCAAACGTCGCCCCCTCCGCCTGTGGGAATTTAATCCGGAGGGGCCACGCGCTCTCCAACACTTCATGGGTTTAACACCCGCAGAGATGTACAAACTGTTCTTCGGATTGCAGGAAATGCATATGGAATTGACCGAGGATGTTGGCCTAAACTGCAATGGCCCGGATACTCAAGTAAGTAGCCCCGTGTCCGGACACATCGTCCATTTATTGATCGCGGGTCTGCCTTTTAACCAGCTATCCCTTGGACAGGAGTGGATAGCACAAGCAAAACTGATACGGTGTCCGGCCCCCCTCCCTGAGACCACGCAGGGTCCCGTGTTGATCAAAATGATGGAGGTCGCACCTTTGGAGGAGGGCGAAGGGGGGCACAGGGGAACTACCACCTCTGCCAAGGAGGCTTTCAATAAGGGAGGAATCGAGAGTCCCTCCTCCCAAGGGGGGAAGAGGACCGCTTCCAAAGACCCAGAGACCAAGGCCTCAAAGCGGGGAAAGAAATCTGTATCGGAAGGTCCTGTGCCGAGAAGAGCCCCGGCCGTACTGTCTCCTCGGAGGAATCAGCCCTCTCGCGAGCCGTGAGTAAAAAGGGGATTTTGTAATAGTGGACACCCCTGCTTAATTTCTAAGGGTAACCAAATTTTTCACCTTGTAGTTCGGATCTCAGCCCATCTCAGCATAGCTCATCTTCGGGAGACCTTCGTCCGGAGATGATGGAGAGCGAAACGCCTCCATCTGCCGCCCCGTCGTGCGGGGCGGGTGACCCTGAGGTGTCGTCACGGAGGGTCTCCCTGAGTCCAGCGGGGCCGGAGAGTTCGGCGCCCATTGGAGTACGGCCGGTGGAGCTGCAGGATTTGCTCAAGAAGGCGTCTATCTCAGAAGATCACCGCACATTAATGAGTATGGTGATTGAGAGGATCTCGTCCGCCGAAAGCGGGTTGTGTGAGGCCGTCGGAAGTTTGCTGACGGGGTTTGAGGTATGCAAAAAATGACATACCTTTTGACAGTTTTGCACATAAAGTGCGCCCTGTATACATAGTAGCCCCTGAGACATGGTATGCTGTCGGAAGCGACAGCGTGCCGAGGATCATAATCTCAGGTATTAGTTCTCGCCTTTCCTTATGCAGGTGGCTGATGGTCCGGTGGCCAGCCGGACTGATGGAGTTGCCGAACTAAAGCGGCAACTTGACGTTGCGGATGTGGACATCGCGTTGGTCAATAAACGACTTGATGAGTCACAAGGTAGGTTGCTTCTCCATGGTCACCTGGTAAGGGAGCTGACGCCCATTCCTTACAATTTGTATGCTTGATGCAGATGGTGCTGCTGCTGTGGAAGACCTTCGAGCAGAACTTGCTCGGGCCAAGGAGCAAGCCAGAAAAATCGAGCCGGCTGCCTCGAAGGCAGCGGAAGAGCTAGAAGCCGAGAAGGCTGCTCACCACCGAAGCAGGGAGGAGATGGCCAGAATGGCCGCGAAATTAAAAGTTGCTATCGACCGCCAGGAGGTTCTTGAAAGAGAACGCCGAGCGGAGCGAGAGGACCTGAAGAAGGTCGATGCCGAAGCCAAGGATGCCCGAAGTGCGATGCGGGCTATGAAGGAGGAACTGCGTCAGGTCGGAGACATTGTGGCTGGAAAGCCCTTTATGGTACGCAGGAAGTTCACGGATCCGAAGTATGCTCAGCTGGGCCGATTGTGCGGTGCGGAGGATCCCTATCTGGACTTGGCGGCGAGTGCGGTGGACGCAGTCGTACACTTCCGAAGCCAGAAGGATCACGAAATGGAAGAGTTTTTCTGGTCTCAATTCCATAGTCTGGAGCGTCCACTTCCATTGAGTGATCGGTTGGGTGAGTGGGCTGAGTTGAATAGGTTCTCCGGACTTGCCATGACGGATGTGGTCACTCATCTGTGGCCGGAAAGGCCCAAGCCGAAGAGTTATTTTGGCTTGTTGCAGCAATTCCATGGGGCGGTGCCGCCTATTGAGGCGATGAAGCGGTCGGCGTGCATATAAGGTGCACGGATGGCTCTCGCCCGTGGTAAGACATATTGGGAAGAGATGGATGCCACCGTTGTTGCATCCCAGGGTTCGGACAAAAGCCGATTCCCCACCGAGCACTATTTTGAGGAAGTCCTACAGGGCGCTCGTTTAATAGAGTCGCAGTGCTCGAAGGATATTATGTTTGAATGACATGTATGATTTCTGAGATCATGTTTATAATGCAATAGCTTTTTATACTTGTGCATTCAAGTATTGAACTATCTCCTGTGCGGCCGTCTATGTATGTGTAATCTGAAAGATGGCAGTCTTTGGCTTCAGCCCCCACGCAAAAAGAAAAGTGCTTTTTCACACTTAATCCAATGTCTTGGTCCTTTTAAGGAGGTGATAGCGTAGCAAACTAGGCAACCAGACTATAATGCTTTATCACTTTCACTTAGCCATAGGAGCTCGAATGTGGGGCTACTATATATAGCCCCTGGTGGCACCGCTCTTCTCCGAACTCGGGGCGCGTATGTGCCTGACCGGGAAGCGGTCCTTCGTCAAAGCGGAGGAATTCTAAACATTCCGATGGTCGATCGAGTGGTTGACCAGTCTCTCGCTATATCATGACAGTCAGTTTTCGGCTTTCTCTACTGAGGTGCTCGCCCGGCCGAACCGGGGCACAATCACAGTAGTTCTCCTGGTGCGGCGTTAGCCGATGATACGGAACGTAAGGCAGCAAAACACAGGAGCCGGGCAAACCCAACATTTGACCAAAGACATGATTCGGAGCTGATGCATATAAGGCCTAAATCAAGACGCCGAACACTCCCTGAGGTGTTCGGTCTTTATGATATCGGGCGGAACAATGCCCTAAGCCCCTAGTGTCCAGGTACAGGCGGGAACTTCTGACGCGGCCGATGCCAAAACGCCAGCCTCCTCCTCGGCTATGGTGGGAAACCGGGGGATGTGTATCAACAAGAGACAGTAAGAAAGGTTTACGCAGGGTCTTAATCTGAAAAGAATCCTTGCAACGGGTCCCTGCTGCACGTCTGCACCTGTGTCTCCGTTGTGATGTATCCTGGATGGGTGTAGCACGTGCTTCATCTGTAAAAGAGAAGGACTTAGTTTCCAAGAAATATCATGCGGAAGTTGTATTTAAAATATAATTTGGAGGATGAAGAAAGTTGAGCTTTATTGGCTCTCATCATTTAAACCCGCGGCCCCTAATAAAAGGGGGTATGCGGCTGGGAAGCCCCTTGTTTAGTTACGTCGGACTCGCCTAACCGTGTCCGAGGTCTGAATGACCTGTTCTTAGGGGCTTTGACCTGCAAGGTCTGATCCGTGTGTGGCTGTCGAGGCAGTCTTACGTTCCCCTGATCGAGGAACATTCAGAGTTACTTTTTAATAAGATTATGCCACATGGACCGGGCATTTTTTAAGCGGGCGAGACGCGTAATGTGGTATTGCATGAGAGACGGCGAAAGCTTCGCGCCCCAGCAATGCTTAAGGGCTACTGTTAAATGGGGCGATGGAGAGTGAGCTTTTCGCGACGGAGGTTGTCGGATGAACCGAACACGACCTCTAGTGGCACAGAGCCTGTATAATTGGTTTAAAGGCCTGGCGTCACTCCTTTGAAGGAAGCGCTGCTATGGCGAATTTTGGTAGGGTCTATCCCCATTCTGCGGGTGGTATCCTGGGATAGCAGGTGCCGCGCTGTGTTTTCGTGTTATCACATGAAGTGAGTTCACTGTTTTGACTTCTAGTGGGAAAGTCTTCTGCTTTCCGGACTGCTGCTTTTGGGGTTCGTCACTTTCGCTTGTTGCGTCGAGCCCCTTGCGTTCGGCGTTAAGTTGGCCGGACTGCTTGAAGACCCAACAATCTCTGTGGATATGGTTTGCAGGCTTCCCGGGGGTACTGTGTATTTGGCATAGCCTATCCAGAATTTTGTTTAGGTTGGATAGCTCGTCACTGTTGTCCTTTAGGGCCAGTGTTTTATTTGGCCAAGAGCTTTTGAATCCGGCGTTAACCGCCGTACTATTTGGGCCATTTTCCTTATTCCGGCGCTGATCTTTTCTGCGTTGTGACTTCCCATTTCCGTCCCTGACTTCGGATGTACTTGGGTCGCTGGTGCTGCATCTAGCCAGCTAGCTGTCCTCCCCCGCGCAAAAGCGGGTCATGAGGCTTGTTAGCGCGGCCATTATTCTTGGTTTTTCCTGGCCGAGGTGTCTGGCGAGCCATTCGTCTCGAACGTTGTGTTTAAAGGCTGCTAAGGCTTCGGCGTCCGGACAGTCGACTATTTGGTTCTTTTTAGTGAGGAACCTGTTCCAGAATTTGCGTGCTGACTCTCCGGGCTGTTGAGTTATGTGACTTAAGTCGTCTGCGTCCGGAGGGCGGACGTAAGTTCCCTGAAAATTTGCTCTAAACGCATCCTCAAGCTCTTCCCAACTTCCAATGGTGTTTTCTGGGAGGATTTTAAGACAATGCCGAGCTGGCCCTTTGAGCTTGAGGGGTAGGTATTTTATGGCATGGAGATCGTCTCCTCTGGCCATATGTATGTGTAGGATATAGTCCTCAATCCAGACTCCGGGGTCTGTTGTTCCGTCATATGCCTCTATGTTTACGGGTTTGAATCTCGCTGAAAATCCATGATCCAGTACCTCATCGGTGAAACATAGTGGGTGTGCGGCGCCCCTGTATTTGGGTGTGCCGTTGTCTTCAAATGCTCGACGGGTTATGTTGCTTCCTGGAGTCTTCTTTTTTGGCCCATAGATGGACCTGGCTGGGTCAACCTTTTTCCGAGGATCTTTATGTTGATCATATGCCGGCTTGTGTGCGGCGCCCCTTGTTGCTATTGGCCTATCATCTGGTCATCTATCCGGCCAAGCAGCGTCTTTCTGTTTTGACTGCGGGGGCTCTAAGGCCTCCTCGTCAAATTCGGGCAACAACTTGCGCTTCGGGTAGCTCTTTGTCTGGTGACTAGCGCCATATTTATCTGCGGTGTTGAGTACTTTGCTCCATCTCATTCTGAGTGCGTCCTCCGTTGTTTTGAGCTTCCGCTTTTGCTTCTTTAGATTTCTTGCAGTGGCGACGAGCCTTTTATGAGGGTTCGTGTGCTCTGGTGATGTGAGATCGTCTTCGCCGGGGATGGGTTGCTTGTCCAGTTCATCATGCTCGGATGGCTGCTTGGTGGCATGTGCATCGTCCACTGCTTCGCCCTGCTCCGTATGGGTGCCGTTTTGATCGGGGCCGGTCTTCGGGCGGCGCTTGCGTCGCCGTTTTGGTTGTTTGTTGGGGGAGTTGTCCTTCGCCACGTCCCGTTTTTCCTCATTATTGCTTCCTTTTGGTGTATCCACCATGTATATGTCCTGAGTTGGGGTGGCCTTCCAGTGCCCAGTAGGCGCTGGTTCTTGGTTGTCTCCGGCATCGTCGTCCATACCGTCGATGTCTTCGGAGTCGTAGTCTAGCATGTCGGTTAGATCGTCGACAGTGGCTACTAAGTGGGTGGTGGGTGGGCTTTGAATTTCTTCGTCGTCCGCATCCCGACCGTCCTGGCAGCAGTCCAGCCCGGGCTCTCCTGATAACGAGAGATACTTTAGCAAACTCAGGATGTCGCCAAAAGGTGAGTGTTGAAAGATGTCCACTGCGGTGAACTCCGTGATCGGCGCCCAATCGGATTCGATCGGAGGGGGCGCGGGAGGTTCGGAGTCCGGCAAGGAGTCTGGCGCCTCGAAGTCATGAGCTTTATGAGGGACAAGGTTAGTGTTCGGCTCTATCGCCATAGAGGTTGCAGCCGCCGAGGCGGTGTCTAGCCATCCGTCCTCGATCTGCGCAGCCGGCTCCGAATTGAAGATCGGAGCGGGTTCGAGTGCGGCCTCCAGGGCATTGTCCGGCTGCAGAGCTAAATCATGCTCGTCGTGACAGTGCGGCACGCTCGGCTGTGGCTCGAATCCATCGAGGATCGAGTCCCCGCGGATGTCAGCCGTGAAGTTCAAACTTCCAAATCTGACCTGAGGGCCAGGGGCGTAACTTTCGATCTGCTCCAGTTGGCCAAGCGAATTGGCCCGCAGTGCGAAGCCGCCGAATACGAAGATCTGTCCGGGGAGGAAGGTCTCACCCTGGACTGCGTCGTTGATGACGATCGAAGAAGCCATCGAGCCTATTGGTGACGGCACAGAGGAACTCTCAATGAAAGCACCAATGTCGGTGTCAAAACCGGCGGATCTCGGGTAGGGGTCCCGAACTGTGCGTCTAGGCGGATGGTAACAGGAGACAAGGGACACGATGTTTTACCTAGGTTCGGGCCCTCTTGATGGAGGTAAAACCCTACGTCTTGCTTGATTAATATTGATGATGTGTGTTACAAGAGTTGATCTACCACGAGATCAAGGAGGCTAAACCCTAGAAGCTAGCCTATGGTATGATTGTTGTTCGTCCTATGGACTAAAGCCATATGGTTTATATAGACACCGGAGAGGGCTAGGGTTACACATAGTCAGTTACAATGGTAGGAAATCTACATATCCGTATCGCCAAGCTTGCCTTCCACGCCAAGGAAAGTCCCATCCGGACACGGGACGAAGTCTTCAATCTTGTATCTTCATAGTCTTGGAGTCCGGCCGATCACGATAGTTCGGCTGTCCGGACACCACCTAGTCCGGAACTCCCTCAGCTAGCATGAGGGAGAAAGGCAAACTCAACATGTTGGATGATCCTTGACAATATACTTTATTTCAGATGTAAGAAAACATAACCCATTATGGTGTCTTCCTTGTCCAACATCAACTCTTTGGCATGTCATATTTTAATGATTGCTCACAATCATAAAAGATGTCCAAGATAGTATATTTATATGTTAAACCTCTCTTTCTTTATTACTTCCTATTAATTGCAACGATGACCAAAACTATGTTTGTCAACTCTCAACAACTTTTAATCATCATACTCTTTCTATGTGAAGTCATTACTCTTCATAAGATCAATATGATCTCTTTATTTCTTTTTGTTCTTTCGTTTTCTTTTATTCACTCAAGATCATAGCAAAATAATCAAGCCCTTGACTCAACTAATCTTTATTATATATAGCTCATAGACTCAATTACATAAAGGGATCATAAAGCAAAACTCAAAACTAAATCATACTAAGACTTTATTCTACTAGATCAAGATATTACCAAAAGGATCGAACTAAGAAAAACTGTAAAGATAGTAGTGTGATGGTGATACGATACCGGGGCACCTCCCCCAAGCTTGGCAGTTGCCAAGGGGAGTGCCCATACCCATGTTATTATGTCTGCTTTGCTGGTGAAGAAGATGGCGGTGATGATGGGTAGTCGCACATCGAGCGTATGAGATCCTCCAATTTGCGGATAATGCCCTTGAGTGCGACGATATGCTCCTTCAACAAAATATTTTCACACGTGAGATACTTGTTTTGTATACGAGCTAACTCAATCACCTGGAAAGCTTCGATCTCAGTTGGGGTAAGAAGATTGTGATCAAGTTGAAGGATGTCTTCTATTGCCGGAACTTGGTCCTCCGTGGACTCCTTGACCCCTTCATCCTTGTTGATCTCCCTGGGTTCTTTGCTCTTCAGCTCTATCTTCATTAGCCAAGCATCGTTGTCACCATTGTTGGAGGAGGGGGACGACATGATGCCTGGCCTTGACAATCCTGACAGAAAACAGCTCGAAACAAGAATAGAGGATAATTGCATGATACGGTGGTCAAAACCTTCGGAGGATTATATAATGAATTTTTACCGACCAAAAGAAGTATCATGCAAGAAAACAGACTCTAGAGAGCGCACGAGGTGACCACGAGGCAGGTGGGCGCGCCCAGGGGGGTAGGGTGCGCCCTCCACCCTCGTGGAGGCCTCGTGTCCTTCCCGGACTGCTTCTTATTTTCCTATTTTTCTAAATATTCCAAAACGGAGAAAAATTGCCATTAGAACTGTTTTGGAGTCGGTTTACTTACCGTGCCACATACCTATTTCTTTTCGGAGTCTGAAACGTTTTGGAAAGTGTCCCTTATGTATTCCTCCAGCGTAACGGTTTCAATAATATTGGTTTCAACATTTATAGGCTTACCTGAGATATATTGTTTGATTCTTTGACCGTTCACCACCTTCGGGTTTGTGCCTTCGAAGTTTTTGATTTTTATGGCACCAGAATGATAGACCTCCTCGATAACGTAAGGACCTTCCCATTTAGAGAGAAGTTTTCCTGCAAAAAACCTTAAATGAGAGTTGTATAGCAACACATAATCACCTACGTTAAACTCACGCTTTTGCATCCTTTTGTCATGCCATCTTTTAACTTTTTCTTTAAACAACTTGGCATTCTCATAGGCTTGGGTTCTCCATTCATCAAGTGAGCTAATGTCAAATAGCCTCTTCTCACTGGCAAGTTTGAAATCATAATTGAGCTCTTTAATAGCCCAATATGCCTTATGTTCTAGTTCGAGAGGTAAATGACATGGTTTTCCATAAACCATTTTATAAGGAGACATACCCATAGGATTTTTATATGCAGTTCTATAGGCCCATAATGCATCATCAAGTTTCTTGGACCAATTCTTTCTAGATCTATTAACAGTCTTTTGAAAAATTAATTTAATCTCTCTGTTACTCAATTCTACTTGACCACTAGACTGTGGGTGATAAGGGGATGCAATTCTATGATTAACATCATACTTAGCAAGGATTTTACGAAAAGCACCATGAATGAAATGTGAACCACCATCAGTCATTAAATATCTAGGGACTCCAAACCTCGGAAAAATAACTTCTTTAACCATCTTAATAGAAGTGTTATGATCAGCACTACTAGTTGGAATAGCTTCTACCCACTTAGTAACGTAATCAACAGCAACTAAAATATGTGTATATCCATTAGAGGTAGGAAACGGTCCCATATAATCAAAGCCCCAAACATCAAATGGTACAATAACAAGATAATAATTCATAGGCATTTCTTGACGTCTACTAATATTACCAATTCCTTGACATTCATCCCAAGATAAGACAAACTTACGAGCATCCTTGAAGAGAGTAGGCCAATAAAAACAGGATTGCAATACCTTATGTGCAGTTCTATCTCAAGTGTGGTGCCCTCCATAAGCCTCGGAGTGACACTTGCGTAGGATTTGTTCCTGTTCATGCTCAGGTACACAACGCCTAATAACACCATCTACTCCTTCTTTATAAAGATGTGGGTCATCCCAGAAGTAATGTCTCAAATCATAGAATTTTTTTTCTTTTGCTGGTATGTGAAACTAGGTGGTATAAATTTAGCAACAATTTAATTAGCATAATCAACATACCATGGAGCAGTACGAGAAGCATTTATGACATTCAGTTGTTCACCAGGAAAGCTATCATCAATAGGTAGTGGGTCATCAAGAACATTTTCTAACCTAGACAAGTTGTTTGCAACGGGGTTCTCAGCTCCCTTTCTATCAATAATATGCAAATCAAATTCTTGTAGCAAGAGAACCCATCTAATAAGTCTAGGTTTAGCATCTTTCTTTTCCATAAGATATTTAATAGCAGCATGATCAGTGTGAATAGTTACTTTAGAATCAACAATATAAGGTCTGAACTTATCACAAGCAAATACAACTGCTAAGAATTCTTTTTCAGTAGTAGCATAATTTCTCTGGGCACTGTCTAGAGTTTTACTAGCATATTGAATAACATTTAATTTATTATCAACTCTTTGCCCTAGGACGACACCTACAGCATAATCGCTAGCATCACACATAATTTCAAAGGGTAAATTCCAATCAGGTGGCTGAATGATAGGTGCAGAAATCAAAGTTTTCTTAAGTATTTCAAATGCTTCTACACAATCATCGTCAAAGACAAAAGGTATATCTTTTTGTAATAGATTAGTCAGAGGCCGAGAAATTTTTGAGAAGTCCTTAATGAACCTCCTATAAAAACCAGCATGACCAAGAAAACTTCTTATACTTTTGATGTCCTTGGGACATGGCATCTTTTCAATAGCATCAACTTTGGCTTTATCAACTTCAATACCTCTTTCAGAAATTTTATGCCCCAAGACAATACCTTCATTAACCATAAAGTGGCACCTCTCCCAATTCAAGACAAGGTTAGTTTCTTCACATCTCTGCAAAACTCGATCAAGGTTGCTCAAGCAATCATCAAAAGAGGATCCATAAACGGAGAAATCGTCCATGAAAACCTAACATATCTTTTTAGAAAAGTCAAAGAATATAGCCATCATGCATCTTTGAAAGGTAGCAGGTGCATTACACAAACCAAAAGGAGTGCGTCTATAAGCAAAAGTACCGAAAGGGCAAGTAAAATTGGTCTTTGCTTGATCATCAGCTGACACAAGTATTTGAGAGAAATCAGAATAACCATCTAGAAAGCAAAAATGTGTGTTTGGATAATCTTTCTAGCATTTGATCAATGAATGGCAAGGGGTAATGATCTTTTTTAGTAGCTTTATTTAATTTGCAGAAATCAATTACCATCCTATAACCTGTAATAGTTCTTTGTGGAATCAATTCATCTTTATCATTAGGAACGATATTAATACCTCCCTTGCTAGGGACACAATGGACAGGACTTACCCACTGACTATCAGCAACGGGATAGATTATACCTGCTTCAAGGAGCTTTAATATTTCCTTTCTTACCACTTCTTTCATCTTAGGATTTAACCTTCGCTGATGATCAATAACTGGTTTGGCGTCTTACTCCAAATTTATTTTGTGTTGACAAAGAGTGGGACTAATGCCCTTAATATCATCAAGAGTATATCCAATAGCAGCACGGTGCTTCTTCAGAGTTTTCAATAATTTCTCTTCTTCATGCTCTGAAAGGTTAGCACTAATAATAACAGGATATATCTTCTTTTCATCAAGATAAGCATATTTAAGATTATCAGGCAAAGGTTTAAGCTCAAACACGGGATCACCCTTGGGTGGAGGAGGATCCCCAAGAATTTCAACAGGCAAGTTGTGTTTCAGAATAGGTCCTTGTTTAAAGAATACTTCATCTATTTTTTCCCTTCTTTCATTCATAAACATATCATTTTCATGGTCTAGCAAATATTGTTCTAAAGGATCATTAGGAGGCACAACAATAGAAGAAAGACCAATAATTTCATCCTTACTAGGCAATTCCTCTTACGGTGTTGTCTATGAAATTTAGAGAAATTAAACTCATGAGACATATCATCCAAACCAATAGTAACAACATCCTTCTTGCAATCTATCTTAGCATTAACGGTGTTCAAGAAGGGTCTACCAAATATGATGGGACAAAAGCTATCTAGTGGAGAACCAAGAACAAGAAAATCGGCAGGATATTTAGTTTTCCCACACAAGACTTCAACATCTCTAACAATCCCAATTGGTGAAATAGTATCTCTATTGGCAAGCTTAATGGTAACATCAATATCTTCTATCTTAGCTGGTGCAATATCATGCATAATTTCTCTGTATAAGGAAATAGGTATTGCACTAGCACTAGCACCCATATTGCACAAGCCATGATAACAATGATCTCCTATTTTAACAAAAATAACAGGCATGCCTACCACAGGTCTATGTTTATCTCTAGCACCAGGTTTAGCAATTCTAGCAGTTTCTTCACAGAAGTAAATAACATGCCCATCGATATTATCAGCCAAGAGATCTTTAACAATAGCAATATTAGGTTCAACTTTAACTTGCTCAGGAGGTGTATAAGTTCTAATATTGCTTTTACGAACCACAGTTGAAGCTTTTGCATGATCCTTTATCCTAACAGGGAAATGTGGTTTCTCAAGATAAGCAGTAGGAACAACAGGATCATTATAAGTGATAGTCTTTTCTTCAACTTTAATAGGTGCAACTACTTTTACTTCAACGGGAGGATTATATTTAAACCACTTCTCCTTAGGGAGATCAACATGAGTAGCAAAGGATTCACAGAAAGAAGCTACTATCTCAGAGTCAAGTCCATATTTAGTGCTAAATTTACGAAAAACATAGGTATCCATAAAAGATTTAACACAATCAAACTTAGGTGTTATACCTGACTCCTTACCTTCGTCGAGGTCCCAATCTTCAGAGTTGCGTTTAATTCTTTCCAATAAATCCCATCTAAATTCAATAGTCTTCATCATAAAAGAGCCAGTACAAGAAGTATCGAGCATTGAGCGATTGTTGTCAGAAAGCCGAGCATAAATTTTTTGGATAATCATTTCTCTTGAGAGATCATGATTGGGGCATGAATATAACATTGACTTAAGCCTCCCCCAATCTTGAGCGATGCTTTCTCCTTCGTGAGGCCAAAAATTATATATATAATTACGATCACGATGGACAAGATGCATAGGATAAAACTTCTGATGAAATTCCAATTTCAATCGCTTGTAGTCCCATGATCCCATATCATCACATAGCCTATACCATGTCAATGCATCTCCCTTCAAAGATAAAGGGAATACCTTCTTCTTGATAACATCATCGGGCATACCTGCAAGCTTAAATAATCCACAACCTTCATCCACATAGATTAGGTGTAAATCGGGATGCATTGTTCCATCTCCTGCAAAAGGATTAACTAGCAGTTTCTCTATCATACCCGAAGGAATTTCAAAGTAAACATTTTCATTTTCAGTAGGTTCAGTAGGTTGAGGAGTAACTCTTTGCTCTACTGGTCGAGGTGAAGATACCCCGAACAAGCCCCTCAGACAATTACTTTCCATAGTAACAAGTGACAGAAAATTTCAGCACACTAAATGAATTTTTCCTTACCAAATTCCACCTACCAAAGGCGCTTCACTCCCCGGCAACGGCGCCAGAAAAGAGTCTTGATGACCCACAAGTATAGGGGATCTATCTAGTCCTTTCGATAAGTAAGAGTGTCGAACCCAACGAGGAGCAGAAGGAAATGATAAGCGGTTTTCAGCAAGGTATTCTCTGCAAGCACTGAAATTATAGGTAACATATAGTTTTGTGATAAGATAATTTGTAATGGGTAACAAGTAACAAAAGTAAATAAAGTGCAGCAAGGTGGCACAATCCTTTTTGTAGAAAAGGACAAGCCTGGACAAACTCTTATATAGAGAAAAGCGCTCCCGAGGACACATGGGAATTATCGTCAAGCTAGTTTTCATCACGTTCATATGATTCACGTTCGGTATTTTGATAATTTGATATGTGGGTGGACCGGTGCTTGTGTGCTGCCCTTACTTGGACAAGCAACCCATTTATGATTAACTCCTATTGCAAGCATCCGCAACTACAAAAGAAGTATTAAGGTAAACCTAACCATAGCATGAAACATAAGGATCCAAATCAGCCCCTTACGAAGCAACGCATAAACTATGGTTTAAGCTTCCGTCACTCTAGCAACCCATCATCTACTTATTACTTCCCAATGCCTTCCTCTAGGCCCACATAATTGTGAAGTGTCATGTAGTCAAAGTTCACATGACACCACTAGAGGAGAGACAACATACATCTCATCAAAATATCGAACGAATACCAAATTCACATGACTACTAATAGCAAGACTTCTCCCATGTCCTCAGGAACAAACGTAACTACTCACAAAGCATATTCATGTTCATAATCGGCATATAGGATCTGAACATATGATCTTCCACCAAATAAACCAACTAGCATCAACTACAAGGAGTAATCAACACTACTAGCAACCTACAGGTACCAATCTCAGACTTAGAGACAAGAATTGGATACAAGAGATGAACTAGGGTTTGAGAGGAGATGGTGCTGGTGAAGACGTTGATGGAGATTGGCCCCCTCCCGATGAGAGGAGCGTTGGTGATGACGATGGCGATGATTTCCCCCTCCCGGAGGGAAGTATCCCTGGCAGAACAGCTCCGCCAGAGCCCTAGATTGGTTCCGCCAAGGTTCCGCCTCGTGGCGGCAGAGTCTCGTCCCGAAAGCTTGCTTATGATTTTTTTCGGACGAAAGGCTTCATATAGCATAAGATGGGCACCGGAGGGCCACCAGGGGGACCATGAGGCAGGGGGCACGCCCAGGGGGTAGGGCGTGCCCCCACCCTCGTGGCCAGGGTGTGGGCCCCCTCTGGTATTTTCTTCGCTCAATATTTTTTATTATTTCCAAAAATAACTTCCATGGAGTTTCAGGACTTTTGGAGTTGTGCAGAATAGGTCTCCAATATTTTCTCCTTTTCCAGCCCAGAATTCCAGCTGCCGGCATTCTCCCTCTTCATGTAAACCTTGTAAAGTAAGAGAGAATAGGCATAAGTATTGTGACAAAATGTGTAATAACAGCCCATAATGCAATAAATATCGATATAAAAGCATGATGCAAAATGGACGTATCAGGTGTCAAATGTCTTGATGTCTCCTCTGGTCGTGTGTATATTTCACGTGATGTCGTGTTTGACAAGACCAAGTTTCCATTTGCAGATCTTCACCCCAATGCGGGTGCACTTCTCCGCAAAGAAATTCTACTTCTTCCTCCTCATCTCACTAGTTTTGATCACGGGGGTGATAACTGTAATGATCAAGTGTTGACTTACCATCTTAATACCACATATGAGCATGATGATGATGCAGGAGAAAGCGCGGAATAAAACGGCAATCAAAACAATGAAGAAGTGCGCTCTACGGGGCCATATTTCATGTGTTCAGGCAAGGGGAACATATCTCCCTCGGGATTCGTCCCGTCAGGCACAGAATCGCCCTCGGGATCGGCGCGCCCAGACGCGGCAGGCAGGCCAGGCGGATCCGCCTTAGATTCCGCGCCCGCCGAATCAGGCGCGATCAGGCGCGGGCCAACGTGCGCTGACAGCGACGTCGAGTCGGCACGCGGCGCGCTGGGGAACACATCTCCTCTGCCCCACGCCAATCAGGAGATGACAGGTGGCGTGGCGCCACTGGGCCCTCGGCGGCTTGATTTTTGGCCCATCCGGTCTGCTACAAAAGCGGGACCTACGCCACCCGACAGCTGCAGGCCTGACCGGCGCGGGATCCCGTGTCGATACGCTGCCCACACCATCCTGCGCCAATGATGAGGCTTGTGAGGCGGGATCCTCTGTGCCGGCTGTGACGCATGTGTCTTCGCCTGCACTCTCATCCGCCACAAAAGATCTGGCTCAGGCGGATTCGGTGGCTGCCAGTATCCCAGCTTCTGCCATAGGATCCTCTACGGCAGAAACGGCAGCCACATCGGCTCTCGCCGCACACGACTGCAAAAGGAAGTAACAAAACCTATTAACTACAAGCATATTACAAAATATGGCATGGTATGTTCTACAGGTGAACCTGGTGAACATCACACTCTTGAGGAAGCTTTGAGCGATGAAAAGTGGAAGAAGGCCATGAATGAAGAATTTGTGGCACTACAGAAGAACAAAACATGGCATTTGATTCCCCCACAGCAAGGTAAAAATCTCATCGACTGCAAGTGGGTCTTTAGAATTAAAAGAAAGTCAGATGGAACCATTGATCATTAAAAAGCTAGATTGGTTGCAAAAGGATTCAAACAACGGTATGGCATAGACTACGAGGACATGTTTAGTCCTGTTGAAAAGCTGCCACTATTTGCCTTGTTTTGTCTATTGCTATTTCCAGGGGCTGGAGTCTCGGGCAACTAGATGTACAGAACGCGTTTCTCCATGGTGTTCTAGAAGAGGAAGTGTACATGAAGCAACCTCCTAGGTTTGTGAACAAAAATGTTCCCTCTTACATATGCAAACTTGACAATCATTGTATGGGTTGAAGCAAGCTCCAAGGGCATGGTATTCATGTCTCAGTCACAAGATGCAAACACTTGGTTTTGTCCCTTCTAAGTCTGACACCTTACTGTTCATTTACAACAAGTATAACACATATATGTTGATGATATCATTGTTACAAGCTCATCAGATGAGGCTGTCATAGGGCTTTTGAAAGATCTTAATACAGAGTTTGCTCTCAAGGATCTTGGAGACTTGCATTGTTTCCTAGGGATTGAGGTGAAGAAGCATGAGGACGGAATTCATCTCTCACAGGAAAAGTATGCAGCAGATCTGGTAAAAAAGGCAGGTCTACAAGGTTGTAAGCCCTCACCCACTCCTATGTCAAGCTCAGAAGAATTGTCTCTCACAGAAGGACAGTCTTTAAATCAAGATGATAGTAGAAAATCTAGAAGTCTAGTAGGTGAACTCCAATATCTTGCCCTTACTAGACCTCATATCTCATTTGTTGTCAACAAAGTCTGCCAGTTTCTTCATGCACCCACTACAGTTCATTGGACTGCTGCCAAACGTATTGTTCGTTATGTCAAGAATACTGCCAATATTGGTTTGAACTTCAGCAAGTCATCCTCTACACTTGTAAGTGCTTTTTTAGACTCTGTCTGGGCAGGTTGTTTGGATGATAGGAGGTCCATTGGTGGCTTTGCAATCTTCTTTGGCCTGAACTTAATATCATGGTGTGCAAGAAAACAAGTCACTGTTTCCAGGTCCACTACAGAGGCAGAGTATAAGGCACTAGCAAATGCCACAGCTTAGGTTATATGGGTACAATCCATGTTAAAGGAACTTGGTGTCAGAAGTACTCAAGCTCCTTGTTTGAGGTGTGATAACTTGGTTGCTACATATTTATCTGCTAACCCAGTTTTTCATGCTAGGACAAAGCATATTGAACCGGGACTAATGGGTGGAGGTATTAGTAACGACCCATTAGTCCCGATTCATGAACCGGGACTAAAGACCCTTACGAACCGGGACTAATGGCTGGTTTTCTACTAGTGTAGACTTCCACTTTGTGAGAGAAAGGGTTACCAAGAAGCAACTTGAGATTCTGTTTGTGCATTCCAAAGATCAAATTGCAGATGGGCTCACAAAACCATTACCTACAAGAAGCTTTGAAGATTTTAAACATAATCTCAACTTGATGAAGTTGTGATTACAGGAGGGTGTTAAACACATTATGTCACATTACATTGTTGCACCGAAGGAGGAGTCTTGTGCTGGTCATGAGCCGCGCCTAGAGATAGAGATAGACTAGATAGGTAGTTCAAATATTCTCTCTTGTAACCTACTTTATCTTCTTATCTCTTCTCCTCCAAGTCTCCTGTAATATCTCAACCATCGTTGTATGCGCTTCAGGGATCTTGCGCCCCTGCCTATAACATGCAACACATCCCCTCGCACCGAGGTAAGACGTTTCCGCATCTCGCACACCCCGAAATATCAGCTCTGAAGCAGGGCAATGTCCTGACCATGTGAGAACAAACTGAATTTTGAGAATGAACGTATTAGCACTGAACTTATTCTGCTACTCTAAAAGCTATGACATCTAAAGATAAATGATAAAATTCTAAAAATCTACATAATAGAAAGCTGATGGCGTGCATAAAATAGATCATATTTTTCTTTTGAATAGCTACAATTTGCTAACAAGACGATATGCCGAGATGTGTGAACAACAGAGAGCTAACAAAATCAACGCTCAGTCGAACAATTTTTTTTTAGAACGTCACTTTTGGGCATGATTTATAGATTACGACAAGATGCAAAGGTCAGGCTTGCGAGGCAAGTAAAAAATCAACTTACACATCTATGAGATAATCCAGCTTTAGAAGAACAAAATCAAAGAGTGATGTACGTACACGGGAGTTCGGTGATGTAGAGATGCAGTTTATGCCCGTCCTTCAACCTCCATCAGCGTCCGAGTCAACACAACCAGATGAGGCTACGGCTATGCCGCCGTGGATGCTCCACCTCAGACTCAACTGTGCCATCACTACGACGGCTTTACACCAAGCACCCGAGCACATCGTGACACTAGCGCCCACCTGATGGCAACGCCATGTAGCTTCGCCAGCGTTCGTGGAAGCGTTGGCGTGGCGCTTGCAAGACGTGGCCTAGCAGGGCATTGCTTCTTCCTCACGTGACACCCATCCCAACCAAGTTCCCCATTGTGCTGGCAATTCTTTGGCCTCTATATGTTCCTCTGCATCATCGGTGGCGCCGCTGGGGAAACCCTAGTGGGTCGAGAGAGGGAGAGCGCGAGGGGTCTGTAGAAGGGGAGGTACATTGGAAAAGACAAGACGTAAGGCGTTGGTTTTTTCATTACTTTGACCGTGGCTCGAGTGGATCGTGCGAGGGGGTGAAACAACATACATTTGGTAGGAGGGGGCATAGATGGGTACCAACAAACTCCGAGTAGAGAAGATTAGGAAAGGTAAGAATTGATGCGTTGGGAAAGTTAGGATTTTGAATTGATTTTCATGAAAATGAGGTTTTATTGTTTGTAACGCGATATCTGTACCTACCCATTTGTGACGTGCCTGGTTAGGAAAGTCTGCAAATGTTAAGAAAAAGTTTTTATGGGGAGGATGTAAAAAATCAACGTGAGGATATGATGATGCACTACAAAAAAAGACACATCCGTGACATTTTCGGCCGAACGAAAAACTTTTCTGTCATACATATGACACTTCTATGACGATAATTGTGACAAAATCCGGTATCATCATAGATGTGGTGGGCTCCTACTTCTATGACAAAAAATCATGACAGAAAATGGGTTTTTCGTCCTGGGCGGGCCAGAGACGCAGCTGCATGACATTCTTTGGGCCGTCCATGACGGAAAAAAACCATGGTAGAAGCGAAGGGGAGGAAAATTTCAGGGAGTTGCCGGTTACGGTGGGAGGTCGGGGGCCGAGCGATGCACGTTTCTCTCGTACACGTACGCGCGTGTGTGCTAGGCATTGGCTCTAACTGAACCCGAGCGAGACGTTGGGCTCTAATTGAACCCGAGCAATTGCACTGCATTCTACGCCTTACTGAACTCGAGCGATTGATCGATGACTGTTAACTGAACCCGATGGAGCGATTCCTTCGCTACTGCTGCTAACTGAAGCCGATCGATTGGATGAACTGTGAGCGTTGCGGGGAGGGGGGGGGTTGGATGAACAGTGAGCGGTGGCGTTGCCTCTGGATGAACAGGACCCCGTGGTGTGGAGGGCTGGATGAACGGTAGACGGTGGAGGGGTGTCCGTGGAGGGATGGTTCAACAGGACCCCGTGGTGTGGAGGGCTGGATGAACAGTAGATGATGGAGGGCTGGATGAATAGTAGACGGTGGAGGGGTGGTTGAGCAGTAGCCGGTGGAGTAGCACGCGGTGGAGGCTGGATGAACAGGAGCCCGTGGAGGCTGGAGGAGGTCGACGGTAGCCCGTGGAGGCTGGAAGAGGTTGACGGTGGAGATGAACAGTATCCCGTGGAGTCCCATTTTGCGGTACGTCACACCCCTCCCGATGAACAGGACCCGCGTTTCGACCGTAGCTCTCCAACACAAGTCCGTTTCGTCCGTTTTGCGGTACACCACACCCCTCCCGATCAACAGGACCTCGTTCCGAACGTGGCCGGTTGAACACAAGGCCGTTTCCTCCGTTCTGCGGTACGCCAGGCCTCGTTTCCATCGCATGTTCCGTCCAAGCCCTCCCGATGAACACGACCACGCATTCCGTTCCGACCCAGCTGGTTGGCTCCCCATGAACACGACGACGACGTTGTTTCTTCGTTCCGACCCAGCCATGTACGTATGCGCGAGTAGGCATTCGAGACCCTGCCGTATGTACGTATGTGGTCGTATTTACTTTCTTGCACCCTCGCCGTTGTACGTACGTGTACATGCTACGTGCGCGCCTCTACATCGACACATGTGCGTCTCTACTACGACACGTGCGTGCCTCTACATCGACCAGTATGTACGTACACTTTCATGACCAGAATGACAACGCTACGTACGCTTCGACCAAGTGGGTCCTGACTGTCAGGCACTTCCTTGCCTGCGAAGATGTA
>NC_041385.1:822315387-822317644 GCF_002162155.2 Triticum dicoccoides
GGTGGGTCCCTACTGTCAGGTGGAGGAATAATTATTTTGCGCGTAATAAGGAGGCACTTCCTTGCGGCCGTCGTGGACCCAGCTGTCAGCCTCTCCACGCACAGTACTCTTCCGATGGAAGTCAGTCGTTGACCACATTGACCACGCCACGCCGAGAGCACCACGGCCGTGGACGATGGCGAGGCCTAGGAAGGGGACGACGCAGAGCCGGGGAAGACGCATCAGTGGATGCCCACGGGAAGAGGAGTACGAGGGTGAGGCTGCCGTCACCGCAGAATAACAGGGTGTAGTAGAGGGATGGCCTGGCCAGCGGTGGGAGTAGTAGGGGGCGGTGGCCGCAGCGCAGCCGGCCACGGGAGGCAGGAGCACGAGGCACGACCGGCACTGGTTTGGGCGGCTGGAGCACGAAGACCAGAGGTTGAAGAAGCACTACGGCCGTTGGATGGACATCGTACGGTCACTGGAGCTAGAATCGTGTATATTGACTAAGTTGACAAAGCCCTCCGTCCCCGTCAACTTAGTAGGCCCACAAGTCAGCCTGCAACTATACTGGGTCCCAGCTAACAGGCGGAATATTCATTTTTTTGTGCGTAATAAGGAGACACTTCCTTGCGTGCGAAGATATAGCTGGTGGGTCTGAGCTGTCAGCGGCGGTAATGTTTTTTCGTGAAATACAGAGGCCCTTTCGGTGGGTCCCTGATGTCAGGTGGAAAAATCATTATTTTGCGCGTAATAAGGAGGCATTTCCTTGCATGCGGTCGTGGACCCAGCTGTCGGCCTCTCCACATACAGTCCACTTCAGATGCATGTCGGTCATTGACCACGTTGACCAGGCCGCGCCGAGAGCACCAGGGCGGTGGACGACGGCGAGGCCTAGGAAAGGAACGACACGGAGGCAGGGAAGACTCGGCAGTTGTTTCCCACGCGGAGGGGAGTACGACTGTACGAGGGTTTACTGGTTCGTCTACCGTCGCTGGAGAATAACAGCATGTGTGGGTGAGTAGAGGGATGGCTAAGCCAGCGATGGGAGTACGGTGGGGCGGTGAGGCCTGCACGGCAGCAGAGCCGGCCGCGGGGAGGAGGGAGCAGGCAGTCCCGCTGGCGCTTGTTTGAGCGGATGGAGCAGGAAGAGCAGAGATTGAAGAAGCACGACGGCCGTTGGATGGCAATCCAACAGTCACTGCTTGTGCGTCAACCTTTTTTTTAGGAAAGCCTCAAATCTGTGGAAAATAGCATACAACCCATTTGCCATTATTTCTAATAATTTACAGCCCATTTGTTAATTCTTAAGTTTTATTGGAGCCCATATTCTTTTTGTTAGCATTACAGCCCATACTGTGGCCACGGTTAAAAAATTATACAAAATTTTGCATATTTCGGTGCGGTCCGAACTGTTTTTAATCCCGAAATTTGGACTCACATTCAAACTGATTTTAAAAATAAATGTATATCAATGTAAAATCCAAGAAATTCTCCACGCACAAAAACTAATGTAATTTAAAATCTCGAAATGAAAAAAAGATATTTGAAACTAATTGCCGGTTTGATGTGTTTTAAAAATGTACATCCCATTTCTCATTACTGATGGGCCATTTTCTCTGCCAGCCGAATGAAAGCTCTCCTCGTCTTGAAAGATTTGCAGCCCAACAGGCCTGACAAAGCGACTTACTTGGCAAATCACAAAAAATTGGGCTGTGGCCGTGGACCCAGCTGTCAGCCTCTCATGTATAGTACTCTTCCAATGGAAGTCGTTCCTTGACCATGTTGACCACGCCGCGCGGAGAGCACCATGGCAGTGGATGACGGCGAGGCCTAGGAAGGGAGACGACGCAGAGCCGGGGAAGACGCGACAGTGGAAGCCCGCGCGGAGAGCAGTACGAGGGTTCACTGGTTCGGCTGCGGTGTGAGGCTGTCGTCGCCGCAGGGCCTGGCTATTGGTGGGAATAGTAGGGGGCGGTGAGTCCTCTGCGGCAGCACAGTCGGCCACGGGAGGCAGGAGCATGAGGCACGACCGGCGCTGGTTTGGGCGGCTGGAGCAAGAAGACCAGAGGTTGAAGAAGCACTACGGCCGTTGGATGGACATCGTACGGTCACTGGAGCTAGAATCGTTCATATTGACTAAGTTGACAAAGCCCTTCGTCCCTGTCAACTTAGTAGGCCCACAAGTCAGCCTCCCACCAAGGTGGGTCCCAGCTAGCAGGGGTATTCGTTTTTTTGTGCGTAATAAGGAGGCACTTCCGGTGGGTCCGAGCTGACA
>NC_041385.1:822317966-822328256 GCF_002162155.2 Triticum dicoccoides
TTTTTTCGTGAAATATGGTGGCCCGTCAGGTGGGTCCCAGCAGTCAGGGGGCAAACGTTTTTTTCGCAAAATACGGTGGCCCGTCCAGTGGTTCCCTGCTGTGAGTTGGAGGAATCATTATTTTCCGTGTAATAAGGAGGCACTTACTTGCTGCGGCCGTGGACCCAGCTGAGACTCTCCACGTACAGTATACTTCCGATGGAAGTCGTTCCTTGACCACATTGACCTCGCCGTATTCCGTTGCATGCAAGCGTCCATGGGCGTGGTGCGTCCCCACTGTCAGCCTCTCACGTACAGTCATCTTCCGATGACTCTCGGTTGTTGACCATGTTGACCACACCGTGCCGAGCGCACCCAGACTGGAACAACACGGAGATGGGGAAGACGGGGCAGTGGAGTCGCAGATGGAGAGGAGAGGGAAACTTCACTAGTTCGGGTGCGCGACAGCACAGCCGCGGTGCCGCCCATGGGAGACAGGAGCAAGAACAGAGGTTGAAGAAGGAGCACGGCTGTTGGATTAAGATCCAATGGTCTAGCTGCTAGAATCATTTGTTGATTAAGTTGACAAAGCCGTGCGTACACGTCCGCTTAGCAGGCCCACAAGTCAGTCACCAAATCTGACGGGTCCCAGCTGTCAACGGGATGAATAATTTTTTTTGCAAAACAAGGAGGCACTTCTTTTCATGAGAAGATACATCCGTTGGGTCCCAGCTGTCAGGTGGAGGAAACATTTTTTTCAGCTTAATAAGGAGGAACTTTTCTTGCGTGCGACCATGGACCTCGTGGGTCCCAGCCCGTCAGGCTCTCCACGTATAGTCCTCTTCCGATGACTCTCGTTTGCTGACCATGCCACACCGAACACAGCGAGGCGGTGGATGACGGTGAGGCCCCAGACGGGAACGAATCGGAGATGGGAAAACGCGGCAGTGGAGTCGCAGATTTAGAGGAGGAGAAGGGTTATAACTCGTTCTGTTGCAATTCATATCAAACTCAGGTTCACAGGACACGTTCATATTCATAGCCAACATTCACTATCAACAACTCAAAAGATTCATATATACACAAGCTCAGCATATCTATGCATCCAAATGATTGATAGATCACACGACAATATTCATACATAATTCACAAAAAGATTCATATATACACATGTTCAGTATGTTTATGCATCCAAATGATTGAGATCACAACCAATATGATCCATGGACGAACTTTAATTACCTAGGGTACAGACTGGTAAATGGTGTTCAATCGTAGGTACTTCTTGCTAAAATTAGTTCTTGTACGAGTAAACTTTCGAGTACATAAGAGGCAGCACAGACAATCTGAACTTTGCTTGTAGGTTTATCCTCAAATAGTGGCCTCGTGCCGAGGGAGGTTTGAGAAACTTGGCCACTACTTTCATCCAACTAGTTTACTGGCTCATCTTGGTCCTGTGTCTCGCCAAAATTCTACATTGCAGACGAGAAAGGAGGCGGTTGAGAAAATGAACCACCCAAATTTTTTGTGCAGTTCAACTGAAATGGAGCATCCTTGGCGTGCAGACTGATTAAGTGCCAGATGAATATACACGTCAACCAACTTGTATGGAATCTTTAGACTCCATGCCATATAGTTCGCTACCATATGTGCCGATAACCAAAAGGCACTAGTTGGGACCAAAGACTGGACTGCGTTTTTCTGGGCTATGCACCAAGCAATATTTTTGGCGTTCACTCTCCTAATACTTGGAGTTTGACAATTGGTTGACGCCAGTTGATACTCGAATGTATATAGGCACTTCTTGTCAACATCGATGCTTGTCTGAGTGAATTTTGGAGTACATAGCAGCAGCATAAGTACCTGTTCATCTGATCATTTTGTGCAGTTCTACTGAAATCACCCGATGTAATGATTTGCCTGCAAGTTCAGGCTCCAAATTACTCCTTTATGAAATCGGCAAACAGTAGCACAATACCAAATTACCAATACATATGACAGGCACAACAATCAGGATAAAGACCAATACCAACCTATGTGAGGTAGCATATCAATTACTATTTCCTTTGACTGGAAGCCGAGATAAGCCAAGCGACTGACAGCAAAGGAAGAAAGCAAGCAGAGATTAGCGACTGACAGGAAAGGACGAAAGCTGTCGATGCAATGAAGCACCCAAAGTTTTTGTGCAGTTCCACCAAAATCGAGCATCCCTGTTGGCACATATATTGAGAGAGTGAGATTACTGTAATAGTAGGACTAGTTGATGAAACATACACTAACAAATAGAAGCACCCTCATTATCTTAATGGGTAAAGTTAGCAACATAGTAGTCTTTCTTAAAGAGAGGTATTAGTTTATTTAATCAGCGCCAATTAGCTCAACTCAACACTCAAAGCATTACCATTTATCATAGGTTGCAAAACTTAAAAGTTCAAAGATAAAGGAGTTTCTCATGACAGTAGCACGATACAAATAGAGATGACAGCAAACTAATATGGATGAAGGCCTTAGGCCCGTACCAACCTGAGAAAAAAAGCTTATTCATGTAGTCCCATAAGAGATGATAAAGCACTCACTGGAATCACACAATAGTATATATTTTTGTGCACTTCAAATGTATGGTTGGAATCACTCTTGTTTACCGGTGCTGAGATTATATCAAAAGATTATCAAGAACTTCCAGCAGAGTTAAAGCACTGGCTAGGATACAGTTCATTGTATTGTCTTGTGTAGTTCCACTAAAATGTATGATTGGCACAACATGATCCCTGTTTGCACAAGTAGGAACAAGGTGAAACCTTCATTAGGTTAGTGAGAAAGGATAGGAAGACATTAGCATATTACTCAAACAGTAGCATCAAATTCATGATGGACAATATGCAAAACATTGCCTCATTGAACCAATGGCAATAAATTGACATGCAAAACAATAGCACTATTATTTCATGACACTAATAATATTCCCTCCCTGCTCCACCACATGATTCACCTCCATAGACAAACATTCACACGTACATGATTCAGCATAGGGTCCTACTAAAGATTTGTTTAACTCCAACAGGAAAATTAGGCAGTAATAAATTTGTGGTATTTAAGTACTCCTAATTAATTAAGTGAGACAGCAGAAGTGGAAGGGCTCCCTGGAGGATCGTCTCACATGTAAGGTAGTCATTGCCGGAGCCCTTGAATAGCCTCGACTGAGGCCTCTGGCTTAAGCAAGATCGCCTTTGCATTGTTTATTCTTCTTCTTCTTCCTCTTCATGCTCTGTTTCTCTTTCTCCTCACCAGTTGGTGAAACCAAGTACATGATTGGCCTTCTAATTTAGAATTGGTTTTATCAGTGAGGGAGTACAAGTGTACTAGTAAAAAATGGCATTATTTTCTCATGGCAGTCGGAAAATAGGGATGAACACATGCATTAAATATCATTCTTACCTAAAGGAAGGTTATGGCGCCAATATGGATGATGAGGATTGGAACACAGATCTCCCTTTGTGCAGTTCCACCAAAATGAACCAACTGTTCCATTCTGACATTCCAGTTAAACATCACAAAAGTCACTTCTTTTAAGAAGAGTTTTGTGCAGTGCACCAAAAGGTCACAACATCAACCAGGTGAATTGGATATCCCTGTTTGCACAAAAAGGCACAGAGGAAACAGTCAGAGTCTCAAACAATTACAGGCAAAAACATTTGGCTAAACTTGTCAGAGTCTCAAACAATTACAGGCAAAAACAGTGGCATGGCTTCATTTTTACCAGGGACATTATATTAAGAACAGCTAAGGCTGCGTTCGGTTCACAGGTTTGGTGCAGGATTTTCGTAGGAACACAATTCCTACGGTATTCTTTCCCTTCCAACCGTTCGGAACACGGGAAAGGTGAATAGTGTTTCATAGGAAAGCTGGTCTGGTAGTACTGATTCCATCGGATTAGAAACATCCACGCGCTGCTTATTTTTTGGGCGGAAGCCCGAGGCAGGCGCTCGCTGCCATGCGTTAGATAGGTTGTTGTGCTGTGTTTGCCAGAATAAAAAAATCAACCTATGTGTGGTACGTGAGGTGAGGACAATACTAGTCACTGTGCAGCTGAATAAACAAATAGCATCTCATACTGCCAAGCATGCTACTCTAAAAAAACAAATCTGTACATTTCGTAGTCCATCCGAACACATTCTCTTGAGAGTTTCCTCCGGTTCGCTGTTCCATAGTTTTATACCTACATTCCTTTCCTATTCCTCTATTTTCATCAAGCCCTATGTTTTCTGCCCCTTTATTCCGACCGGAGCCTAAATATTTGGTATAAGGGCATGGGACAGTGGGTGCACCAGCAGTACATCACAATGTATGTAAACAGGGGCATAAAGTGGTGATTCATAGTTTGTTGCCCCGAGAAACAAACATCCAAGAAACATATCTGGGTTGGTCCCATTTTTGTTCACTCTAGCCACCTACTCCTATGTTTGGATAGCAAATCTAGTCCTGGTCATACCACTGTGTACAGCGTTACCCCTATATTTCCCTTTTCGACCAAGAGACCGGTTGGATGACCAGTCTGTACTACTTTCATTCCCATTCCTTCCTGTTTGTACCAAGTCCGATGTACATACTAAATTCCCCCACCCCCACTTTATTTCAATGACAAGTATTTTCGGACGGAGGGAGTACAAGATTCGACTCCATGAAGTAGCTTTACCTCTAACAATAGAAGAAAATAAATAGGTGACGTTGGACCATCCAATGGAGAGGGGCTGAGAGGTAGAAAATGATGCACATGCAGCGACGTAGCAAGCTGGGGAAGTAGAGCTAAGGCGGTTTCGAATGAAGATATACCTGAAGGTTGTCAGGATGTGGATAGGTGGGCGGCGGGAGGCCGGATCCGCCCACAGGCAACAGCGAAGGGATCGGAGGACCTCCGCGCTGGTGCTCGGCCAGAGATAACGGTGCGGCCGGCAGTGGGTCTCCTCCCTCACTGTCGACGACGGCCTAAACGCTGCCCCTCCTCCCCTTCACCAGCGGAGGGGATACGTCCGGATCTGTAACCAGCGGTGAGGATAGAAAGCCAGTGTTTTTTGAAGGGAGAAAGACAGTGTTACTACCCCTATCTTGTTTAGATCTAGAGAGGATGAGAGTGTGTGAATAGAGCAGCCCTAGCAAGCAAGCGCAGAGGCCCCGGCCTATATATAAGTAGTGGGGTAGTTTTCCTTTTTCACTCAATCAAAACAATCGTTTAAAATTGTGTACTACTACATGCCAGGTCGCGGTTTTTTGTAGTTGTTGATTGTTTTTTGAGATAGCTACCCGCTTGTTCCAAGTGGTGTTACGGTGTGCCAGGTCGCACTTTGTATCGTTCAAGTCTGGTACTACAAGTCCCTCTATTAAATGAACAACCACCCCCTCATAAAAATTGTGAACAAACCCACGGCTAAAATTAGCGGAAATGTGGGTTGCCCCAACATGCATTATTGTTTATATTTTCTACTCCCCCCGTTCCTAAATATAAGTCTTTTTTACTAGCCACGCCTAAGACAAGAATTTTTTTATTAGCATTGAACCCCACATGTCGTAGAAACAAAAATTGTGGCAAGATTCCCTTAGGCAAGCCAAAGTGTGTCTAACAATTTGAGCAACTCAGGTTAGGCAAGTGTGGCAAGTGTGGGAAAAATAATGTGGCAACATAAGACAAACATAGTCACAATCCAAACAGCCCCGTAATTTTTTGTGCCATGCATGAAAATTTTGTTAGTTAAATTTATAGTCAAAATTTGGCAAGGTGCATCAAATCAACACATGCAAGTATCAAAAGGAAAGTCACGGCATGCATGCATGTGTTGTACTCCCTCCGTTTCCAAATATAAGTCTTTTTAGAGATTGCAACAAGTGACTACTCCCTCCGTTCCTAAATGTAAGTCTTTTTAGGGATTCCACTACAAACTACATACGGATGTATATAGACATATTTTAGAGTGTAGATTCACTCATTTTGTTTTGTATGTAGTTCATAGTGAAATCTCTAAAATGACTTATATTTTGGAATGGAGGGAGTACATACGAAGCAAAATATGTCTACTCCTACATACGAAGTAGCCCATTTGAAATGTGTAAAAAGACTTTTATCGCGTGCAGTGCTTTGATGTGTCGCGTCAACTCGTACAAGACCGAGAAATTTGATTACTACGACGCCCTCTCCCTCGCGGACTGAGCTCCGATGCCTTAACTGCACCTGCCTTTGACTGCATGGTAGGTGGGCCAACCACCTGTTGGGCCCACCTGTCATGGACACAAAGGCGGGAGCAGTAAGTAGAAGCTCTCGCTACACACTATCCCTCCCGCACAAGGTGGACGGACATGCATCAGTGGATTCGATACTGTACAAGTAGGAGTAACATCATTGTTCATCTTCTCGAAGAGGTGAAGAGCCAAGCGCAAACTGAACGTGGCAGTTGCGAACGCTCGCGTGGTGCGGTTCCTTGGAGTACTAGCCAGGCTCTTGCATGAGACAAAATTGCTATTGTTTAACAATTAAACTCCATTATCCATTGGTTGATACACATTCTACATAGGTCCACGTGCTTAGCACCATTTCCTCCTGGGGTCACCAATTTTTATTTGCTAACTAATAGCATTCCATGCAATGAACTAGCCATTGCAAGTCATTAAAAGCATGCACACATCTCATCTCTTATTGGTTGATACGTATGTCAAGAAACAAGAAACAAGGTAGAATTTAATTCACCGCGCCTAAGTGTTCTGAGACTATTTGGTTTTAGTAAGATGACTTACACACCTAGACGGAGGGAGTAGTATAGACCTGTAAACTGGAAAGGAGTATTTTCCTTTCTAGAGATTTCAACAAGTGACTAGACTACACCGTGTGCAGTACTCCCTCCCTTCCGGTTTATAGGGCTCAAATCCCAAATCTCATGAACGAAGGCATTTTGCAATTGGAGGAATGTATCTCGTACTTTACAAAACTACCCTAATTAAACTCATGCATTAGTTACGTAGTTCTCACAATATTGAGCACTCCTATATGACTAGCCGCTCTATCTACATGCGGGACATTTCAAAGCATCCAGGCCCGCATGCCATCCACCAAATCACAGCGAGGTGCTACAGTCGAGACTCACCTATCACCCCGGTGTGGCGTCATGACCCGTCATATCACAAAACCCACACCTTTACCAGCAGTGGTAAGGTAGCCTCCAAGTTGTACTGGACGAAGCAACCATCATTTCATTGGAACGCTCGTTCAAGCCCTTTCTTCCCTTTCTTGAAGAAAACCTCACTCCAGGCTACTCACTTCTGCCATTTTTCTTCTCTACCGACGAAGGAAAGGTGGGCGAATCAGTTATGCTGCTATATTTTCATTCCAATAATCTTCTTTTTGCGAAGCACCGACCGATTCTTACATCCTATTCTTTTCCCGTCTCATTGCGATTGTGGTTTCCTTTCGATTGCTTTTTGTTTGGCAGTTCATTGATGGATCTTGGAGCACTAGGCAAAGAGTTGCCGGCGGACAACCCACTGGAGACAGTGATCTCCAGGATGCGAGCACTGACCAACGAGTTGACCATGTTGGCGGGCCAACCCATGGAGACAAAGAACTCCAAGAAACAAGCACTGGCCAAAGAGTTGTGGACGTTGGCGGACGAAGTCCTCAAAGAAAGTTGGAAGAATAGCAACGGCCCCACCGTGCCTACCCCAGGAACTCTGATGGCCACCTATGTGAGGCTCAAGACCGAGTTTGAGGAGATAGTCGCCGTTGAAAAGCAGTATTCCCCTGGCAAGGTGATGGCCACCATCGAGGATGAGGAGATGGCCCCGGAGGGATGAGATCCCCCGGTGAGCTGCACAAGGTAAAAAATAATGGCTTATCGCCATAGTTGTGGTTTTTGATTATTTGCAATGTGCTTGCTTTTTGATTATTTGCAATGTGCTTGCTAATATGTTAGGGTTGTGCAGGTGCCGGTGGTTGTCCTTGATGATTCCAATGTCGTGGCCCTCCTTTTGGAATCGCCCCGGAGATCGATTCCGATGCCGCTGTCCATCCTGTGGACATCACCCTAGAGATCGATTCCGATGTCGCGGTCAGTCCTGTGGACATCGCCCCAGAAATCGATTCCCATGCCGATGTCCGTGCTGTGGTCATTGCCCGAGAGATCGATGACAAGAAATAGTTGGTCGCGCTAATCCTTCAGGGTAGTTTGCATTGCCCTATGTTTAATTACCAGAACGATGCATGTTATCAAACCATCTTAGGGCTAGTGCACTGTCTTGTGTGGGTGGATCTTGCTACTTTTGTTTGATAGTGAATCATGCGATGAATCATGCGAACCCTCTCCGAGTTATGGAAACAGATGTATCCTCACCAGCTTTTGATGTAATATATGGCATGCTTAGATGTAAGTTTGAACTGTTTATCATATCAGCAGGGCTTGTTTGATGATTCTTGGTGTTAGTAGGCTAGCTACTGTGCGAGCTATAGTACTTGCAAAACACTCACCGAAGAGAAACGTTGGGGCTGATGAGCTCGTGGTACGCTTATACTTATCCCTTGTCGATCGACCAATAGCCCTAGCTCCTAAAATTGTAGGCTTAGCGATCGATCAGACAATAGTCGACATACATTCAGGCCTCATTTGGTTCATAGGGTAGGAAAATCGTAGCAAAAGTACAGAGAACGTGCAACACAAAATCATAGCAGTGCAGAGATGTACTCCCTCCATTCCAAAATAGGACCTAGGCGGGCTAGTTTGGCCTAGTGGGTTTCAGTGATATGACGTGGTACAGTGCCGTCCAATCTTCGCGTGTGGTAGCAGTATTGCAGGTACAGTAAGTTTTCTTGAAGAAGCGGAATTCAACGAAGTCATGATGGTTCCTTCATCCGAACAACTTACAGTGGGAAAGGTTGGGCCTGCGATACGACCGGGGTAGACCAGGATAATTTTGTGCATGGCAGGTGGACCAGGATGGTCGACGTCCCACATGTCGGCGAATGAAAGTATTCTTTCCGATATAGAGGACGAGCAACGAGTATTCATTGTTTATTTATTATGAAAGCTATTTTCTCCACTGTTACTCCTTGACTTTGTCAATGCCTCTCTCTCCTCCACATAAGCGGGGACTACTTGCTATGCATGCAGTGGGCAACTGGCGTCTTGAGGGGCCAGGGCGGTGAGAGCGGGCTCCGGAAGCGGTCCGGACTCCAGCATGGCCCACCTCACATTATCACCATATATTTCTTGGAGTCTGTGCACGGCGGGCAGGCGATCTCTTCTCCCTCCCCCGTTTCTCTCTTCTTAGCCGACGCCCGCCGAGCGATTAGATTTCTGCTATCGACAGTTTATTCAATTATGGTCCCATAGGTCATTGAAATTGCAAGACAATGTGTGTCCCCTCTAGTGAGCGGTGTGCGAGCCGGACTGTCCGGGTTGCGACGCGTACGAGTCGTAAGTGTGCCGCCTTTTCCTTTAGAACTTGCGAAGCGTAAAAATTTCGCGCGATCGATCGATAGAAATCCAGAACAAAATGACGAGGGCGGTGCTTTCCCGCTCGTTAGGCGGGCTAGTTCGAGTGATATGACATGCTACAGTGCCGTCCACTTGCTCCATTTTTATGTAAGCAAGAGTTTACACTCTTACGCGGGAGGAGTGCGAAACACCGCGGATCTGATTTTGATCGAGGGATAACTGTTCCCTGCCAAATAATGGACGATTGTTAGCGATTATAGCATGATAGTTAGGGCATCTCCAGCGCTGGCCCACAAATTTACATCGGCATCTGTCCGAGGACACTGATGGATGCCATCCGATGCTGCCTGCATACCTTTCGACAACTATATGAACTAACCGGACGAAATTCATGCAAACAAAGCAAATTTCAAATTAACCAGATGAAATTCATTACATTTCGAAAACTTTTCCTACAAACTGGAAGAAATTCATTACATACTTCGCACAAACTGTACTAAACCTACTGTAAACCTAATCTAAACGATCGCCGGCGCCCGACCACCATGTCCGGCCATGAACTCGAGAAAGCTGGCCACTGCCTTTGCCTCCTCCTCATCCGCCTCGATAACCTCCTCCTCCGGCTGGAGCACAAGGTTATGAAGATTTCCGCCTCCACGTCGCCGTCAAGCGGCTAATCGGCCGCCGATGTTTACCCCACCAAGCTTGGTGTCGACTGAGTGGAGTAGCGGTGGCCTTCCCGAGACTAGAGCGGCGGCGACCTACCGTGTACTACTGTTCCTCACGGCCGGCTGCGCCCGCGCACGCGCGCTGGCTTCGTGGTCGTGGTGGCGAGGGCGAA
>NC_041385.1:822328787-822331422 GCF_002162155.2 Triticum dicoccoides
GATGGACAACTGGCGCCGGAGTAGGTTCATCGGGCGTGAATGCGGACACTGCTTCAGTGACTTAACTGCAGATGCGTTTGGGTTACTGACATGTGGGCCCAATGGATGTCTAGCCCGCATGTCAGTGACGCACCAATTGCTCCTGCAGTTAAGTCCGGTGAATGCGGCATTGACATTCTGGAGAGACGTTGACCGTTTCAGGCGGGAAGCGCGCGCTAGCGATGGAAGGGGTTTCGGTTTGTAGTGGCACTAAGATCGGTCGCTCACGATAGTACATACTCCGTACCATACTACCATAGTACCCTCTCTAGCTTAGGTTGTTTTATAGATTGTCGTTGTGATGTACGATATACATGAGCAAGGCGGTCCGAGTATGACCGTTGGTGTTGAGCCAGGTGAATACATGCTCGGCGTTCACGTAGGCCTCCATCAAACGTCTAAACAGTAATGTCAGGCACCGCCGGGGCGCGCAGGTGATGGGGTCACCGTTTGCGTTGCGCCATGAGCGGGACTTTGATTTAGAGGGCGACGTGCATGCATGAGCATGCTTTGACAGCGTGAGCGTGAGTGTCTGATGCGAAGTATTTCATTTTCATTTGGCTGACGAGGGTGCGTTGCAGTGACGAGTCCGTGCTTTGATTCCCCACATACGCATAATTTTGGTTTTTACAGTATTTCTTTCTCCATTCACAGGTAGGCCCGCGTAGATAGATAAGGAACACGAGCTGATGAGGCGCATGCAGACTGTTTGACTGGTCAACCATACAAATATGGAGCTATACGCTGAGCCAGCGACCGTATGATCACCATATCTCGTATACAATGATCAAAGTGAGCTATCAAAACAAGTTCGATGACCGCCAATGCATTTTACTCGGTAATAAATGACCAGGATTGAAGGGGAATCCTAATTTGCTTCGTCTTCTGTCCTTGAGCTCTTGACAAACCAATGCACTATATGGTTGTCCGGCCACTCCACCCCAGAGCTCTCACCAAGAAAAGGACGCACGCGCTGATGCGGAGAGGTCGGCGGAGATCCAAGCATGGTGGGGTGTCGCCGACAAAGCCGGGAAGGAGAACGACGGCGTCTGGCCAGCATGTGAGAAGTAGTAGTAGTAATAGTAGTTAGTGTGTGTGTCTGTGTCTGAGTACAAGCATGTACCAGTACTACTAGTTACTACTGTAGTTTTTAGAGCAAATTACCAGTACATTAGCCTAGACTAAATGGAAAAATTCCTATCCTATGCATCAAATGGCATCTCTTTCTCTATAGGAATTGAGATGCATGTCATCTCACTTCCTATGATTTTCATATTCCTATCCTATGAACGAAAGGAGGCCTCTGTTGGAGTAAATACTGTAGCTAGCAGTACTGCTGGTACAGTAGTTTTCTTCAAGAAGCGGAATTCAACGAAGTCATGATGGTTCCTTCGCCCGAGCAACTTCAAAGTGGGAAGTGGGCCTGTGATTTGACGGCTCATTAGTCATTGTTACTGCGGCACGATGACCTGGGTGACTCTCCCTTGGAGTTATGCGTGCATGGCAAGTGGACGAGGATGGTCGACGTCCCACATGTTGGCGAACGGAAGTATTCTTTCCGATATCGAGGAGCAAGGAAACCGCGTGGTATAGTATCACTGCTGATTGGTTCGCAAAAAAAATAGTATCACTACCGATTTATAATTATTTTTTATTTCTGATGAATGCTAGCGTTTCAACTCTTACGACGAAGGGTGCCAAACACGTCACATGCTGGATGTCCCACACGTCAGCGAAAGGAGTGGGACATGAACAGCGTGGTAGAGCCCAGCGTAAAAAACAGCGTGGTAGAGCGTCTCCACTTCTTCCAGTTCTGGGTCAGAGACCACATGTAGTAGTACTTAGTGGTATGAACGATACAAAGTGCGACCTGGAGAGAAAGACACGTCTAGTTGGAAGGTCTCGGGGCATACACGTAAACAAATATAAAAGTTAATATGTGCCTCCAACTAATATAGTAGTAGTAGAGTACTTAGGCACGTACTCCATAACATCACCGTGCATTGCACATACAACATTTAGTGGTAGTACGTAGTAAGAGACAAATGCCGCCCAAGAGTTCCCTTCTCGACCTACTTTTGGGTGTTTGGTAGAGTGTATGGAGGGTGCATGAGTCCACACTAGTTTAGCACAAATACACTAGAAGCATGCATGAAGAGAGCATGCATGAAGAGGGGTGTTGAGTTGAGCATGCATGAAGAGGGAACAACTATGCTGAGATGAGAGCGCAACCAAACACACCTTGTATGCCACACATGTTCATACCATTTGTGCCTTTCTACTTCACTTACTGCGCTATATTACTCAGGTTCGTACATCCACTCCTAGGTACATGTCCATCTCATAGTTCCAGTGCCACGTGTTCTTCAAATAGATGGAACGATCGTTGCATAACACGTGCGCCTTGATGCTAGATGTCTCGCGTGTTCTGCACTCATAATATTTAATATTATTCAGCGATATAAAATTAACCAATCATCTCCACAGTGGACTGCAAGAGTACGAAACACGGCAGCCCAGTGTAGTTACATCATACTAGTACATGGCTAACCCACGCTATCACCATATTTCTTGGCTTCCGTGCGACACCTATCTC
>NC_041385.1:822331840-822335326 GCF_002162155.2 Triticum dicoccoides
AGTAATCCAGCAGCCTGTATCGCTTCTCCCTCCTCGTCTCTATCAAAGTGCGGCGGGTTGGCGTTTCTGCCGTCTATTGAGGTCGGTTAACAATCACATGTGAGCGACATGCCAAGAGCATTCTAAGAAAATTCCTTTCACGTTCCATTTTCAAAAAGAAAAAAATCCTTTCATGTACGAATTTGCCTGTATGCTTTGAGCAACTTGCATGTCCTATGTTGCTCCTGTTTGATACTCTAAGTTAGCTGGAGGTTAGACTAACTCATGACTAACCCTGAACTAACCGTAGCCAAAGAGGTGTTTGGGTGACAGGGTTAGATTAACAATAAATGCACTTCATGGAGAGAGAAAAGTGATTTTTCAGTGGTCCCAATGAGAACTATCTCCAGTTAGCACCTCTTGGGTGGGATAGTTTTTTTGGTGGGTTCGATGCAACTTGCTCCAATTTAAACTCTCATGCTTGGATACTTTAGGGCTATTTGAGCCCCAACTAGCTCAAACTAACTCTAACCCATGGATCCAAACAGGGCCTATGGCCAATCTCGACGCGGAGCAGTCGCGTGCACTAGGAAGCGGCGCTCTCTCGGCCGTCGCGCCACTTCAAAGCCGGCGCCAGTGAGAGGTCGCCTCCGCTCTAGCCAGGCATTAATGCAGCACTGATGCTCCAGGGCGACGCTGACCGTTTCACGCGGGAAGCGCGCACTGGCAAGGGAGTATAGGTTTTGAACCATTTCAGGTGTAGTAGTAATGGTAGTTTGCAAAACTACTCAATTATTGCACTCAGTTTCCTAAGAAATTGTGGTAAAAACGTTACTCCACAGCCCGCTTCCCTTCTCCTTCCTGCTCGTGATTTAGGAGGCCATGTTAACGTGGTTGTGTCAAAAAAATGTCACTTCCTGCTCGTGATTTGTGTTATATAATTACAAGCAAGATTCTCGTGCATTGCACGGAACATCAATATGCATTTTTTTACAAAACACCTGTTGTGATTGACCCATGCAGGAGTAATCCCATGTGTAAAAACTAATGATATCTCGAGAATTTTATCGGAAAACTGGTATCTCGAGAATGTCATCTAAAAAATGAAAGATGAGAGATAAGGCGAGGAGGAGTGGAGCGTGGTGGTGACTGGTGGTCGGAATGGGCGGAGGCATGGGGATGGACGGCGCCGGCAGGCCGCAGCGGCCACCATGCATGCTAGATTGTTCCAGAGACTTATTCCTTTTTTAATTGTTGAGCAATGAGGTTGCGGGAGATAATGATGTGGAGAGAGGTCTCGGGTATCTTTTGTAAAATCATCATAGTTTTCTTTCTATCTGTCAGATATAGATCATACGGTCTGTATTACAAGATGGCAGGCACACCATCATCGCCAACTCGTTTTTTAAGGGTATAAATGATAAGTTTGCTGACTAGTAAAGTAAAGTGGAATCTGTCCATGTTATGCAAGTAAATAAAGGTGATTGTTTATCATACGGGTAAGGTTGGATGAAGGGTGGTAGGAACAAATGCTCCGCCTAGAGCATGTGTGTGTGAGATGGAGTCTTAGTGTGTGTGTGTGTGTGTGTGTGTGTGTGTGAGAGAGAGAGAGAGAGGAGAGAGAGAGAGATGGAGTCTTAGTTTGTGTGTGTGTGTGAGAGAGAGAGAGAGATGGAGTCTAAGTGTGTGTGCAAGCTTTTAAATAGCGGATAGCGGGATGGTAGCGGATTGCGGATTGCAGGCGATATTGCGGACGCTATGTCCGCATAGAGGATTTTAAAAATACTCATAAATTTTAAATTATTGTGTATATCTCTATATCATTGGCAACAAATCTAACACTTCAATTGAATATTTATCATTTATATATAAGTGGATAGACTATAACTGGTCCCATTGAAACAATCTTCAATCATGCAACTCATGCATCAATGCAAAGAACACACTATCACACAAAGTACATGATCCATCAGATCATGACCACCAATCCATCAGATCATGACCACCAATCCATCACATAATAAACAGAACAACAACATGAGTGCATGGCACATTGACACAATCAGTCTATCAGACCATGACCATCACAGAAAATATAAAACAGAATGCAATCCATTTCCATCCTCATCATCCTCTTAACTTCTTGACGCTCTCTTCCATTTCCTCTTTTTCTGCTACTTCCTCCTCTTCTTCCACACCAAAAACATTGCGAGTTCCTTTCTTAGTACCCTGCTAGTGTAAAAAAAGGAAACAGAGACAAGTTATTTGACTAAATTACAGGCGTAGATAGTTGATTTCTTTAATGTAGAAATTACAAGTAAATTGAATTTATGAAAGTAGTACAAAAGAAATTAAATGTAAACTAATTTAACACTGCATGTGCAATAGAAATCAGCAACATGATTTTGAATAGAATGGGCATTGCGCCTTGGGCATCATACAGGAAGAACAATATGCTTGCAGGCAAGGTCACATGGCTGTTATCAAACTTGAGAAAACTTGCACATGATATCATTGCTATGTATACTGCTTTAATCACCAGAATCATTAAGACAATTGTTTCATGAGCCGAGCTCCCCTAATTTTGTCTACTGTAAGTCTGTACTACTACATGGCAGCAGGATAATTGTGTGATGGTGGACCTTCGTCGGTATAAACAGAGTGCGAGATGCTCGAGCCGCTCGGGTCAATGCTGCAGGCAGACGGAGTGGCCCCGGCGATGCGTAGCAGGCGAGGGGAGGCACAGGACGACCGGCGGTGAGGCTTGAGGACGGCAGGACGGGTCCGGACGACGTCTGTCCGTGGCGGCGTCGGCGGTAGGAGCTCGAGGCTGTGGTGCTGATCCTGTAGAGAGGGCAGAGAGACGAGAGAGATCAAGGTGAGGGAGAGATGAAAAGGAGGAAGGAAGGATGAGGCAGGGAGAGAGGGTGGTTGCCAGCGGCGACGCAGGTCACCGAATCTGCTGATTGCCGTAGCTGCTGGTTGGCGCCGGCGACGGCCATGGCCGGAGGCAGGGCAAGGCGGCGCGGAGGCCAGCACCAGTCCACAGGATTGAGGTAGCGTCAGGGAGGCGCCATCCGGTCAGCCTTGCTCTTCCTCTCCGTCCATCATCTGCCGCGCAAACACCAAGCACAACGGTGGAAGTGGGAAGCATCAGCAGCCAGCCGCCAAGAGAAGAAGACGAGGAGTGGGTCGATTTAGGTCTAGGATTATACGCCGTTCCATTTTATTAGTAGCAGTCCTCTACGGCCGCAACCCAGCACTAGGAAAAGGCCCGCTATTGCGGCCTCACACGCGATATTGCGTCCGCATCGTGTCAATCATGATATTTCCTAGCGCAGCGTGCGACGAGTATCGCTAGGGCGGCGCTACCGCTATTGCGCCCACAATAGCGGTCATAGCGGCCGCTATTTAAAACCTTGTGTGTGGGGGGTGCGTGCGTGCGTGAGTGTGTGTGTGTGTGTGTGTGTGTGTGTGAGAGAGAGAGAGAGAGAGATGGAGTCTTAG
>NC_041385.1:822335610-822347754 GCF_002162155.2 Triticum dicoccoides
TGTGTGTGTCGCGGGGTCCTCTGTGGCGGATGTAATTTAAGTGTGCATGGCTTCATCATAGAGAGGTGATGTGTATGGCAGAGGCCACCAACGATGGGGTGCGAGAGAGAAAATGCCCGTAGGGAGGGAAGAGAAGGTGCGTGCGCGTGAGAGGAGTCGACATCGAGAGAACGTGTTTGTTCGAGAGACACCAAGGAAGACTACTATATATCAATGGTGCATGTAGGCGGGAATTAAACAAAGGGATCGTCTTATTGGTTTCGGGGATATAGGGGAAGAGTGAGAGGCGCGCGCGGGGGAGGGGGCTAGCTAGAAGGAGATTGTTAAGTGTGAGTGTGTGTTTCACCCATCTAGGCGGAAGTTATGTGCACAAAAGAGGAGAACGATTTGATGTGGCGTTAGGATTGAGGGTAATTAACTACATATGGAGACACAGAGACCTTGAACGTGCATGTGTGAGAGGTATACATGTATACGTGGGATGTGTGTGTGTGCGCGCGCGCATGATCGAGATAAAAGAAAGAAGACATAAATCTTAAGATCAACGACATGGGAGAGACGGATCGGTATGACAATATGCATGCATGTGAGAATGCAGGGAAGAAGGCCCGACAATTTAGCATGTGTTTTTGTCTTTAAGAGATAGTGGCGTGGGCTGGAGCATGCATCTATGGCGAGCAGAGGGGGTGAGGCGCAACAATTGTGCAAAAGAGATGAACCTATAAATTCATATGTATGGAGAGACATATATAGTGTGGGTGATAGGAAGCAAGACTCCGTGCGAGAAAGAAATGTTGATGGAGAAACTACAGATAGATACAGAGATGGAGATGCTAGCTAGAGAGACATCCATTAGTTTGGGTGTCGGAGATGACCGTCGGGTGGTTCAAAGGGTGAAGTTATATATGTGTGTGAGAGGGCACTTGACTGCATGTAGAGAGAAACATATGTAGTGTGCGTGATAGGAATCAAGAGTGAGGGCGAGAAAGAAGGTTGATGGAGAAACAGATAAATAGAAAGATAAAGATGCTAGCTAGTGTGCGCTAGAGATAGGAGGCGAGTGGATCAGAAGGCTAGGTTATGTGTGTGGGTGTGAGAGAGATAGAGAGAGGGTGCATGTGGGTGACATACAAACAGATATCATAGAGAAATGAGATCCAGAGAGACGGAGTTTTGTGTCTGCAAGAGAGAAACATATTTCAAAACGAGAGTGATAGCTAGAGAGACATATGAGGGAACGCAAGATATGTCTAGGGAGAGAGGGTGTGTTTGAGCGACATACAAGAGAACAATGGAGAAATATGAGACCCTGGGAGACAGAGTTTGTGTTTATGTGTGAGAAAGAGATATTGAAGAGGAAGAGTCGTAGGTTCTCATATCTAAGGAGCGAAAGACATCTCTGTATGAGGGGTGTGCGAGTGGCACACATAGGAATAGTTGAGAGAAATGAGACCCCGGGAGACAAAGTTTTGTGTTTGTGTGATAGAAAGAGATTCCACATGAAGAATCATAGATAGAGACACATAGCAGGGAGCGAGATATACTTAGAGAGAGATAGAGTGATGAAGGTCGAGGGAGAGAGTAGCGTCAGTGTGTTACAAAGATAGAAGATCATTGTCGACATACAGGTAGCACGAGAGATGCCTGAGAGACGATGAACGCGTATAGGTCCAGAGAGATAGTCCTATATAAGCATGAGTGATATCTATATGAGACGAATATCTGGATTAAAGGGGATTCAAATATTTAAACTGGAGATCACGACATCGATAATATCATAACGCAAATTGGTGTATCAAACAGGCATATTCATTTGAATTTGGGCACACGTGTAATGTTATATAGTTTATCAATATTGGTGATCCATATATTCTTCAATTACAAATAATGCATGGTTTATATGCAATTAATGTCTAAACGGGATTACACTATATGTTGCGTGTGTGAAACACATTATACATGTTTGAGAAGTTAAAAAAAACTCGCATGAAACACACATTAATTGGAGACAGTTAGCGAGGAATGCATACATTGGATTTCAACATAAAGTGGTTTCAAATATTTGAAAAACCAAATTGATGGATACAACCTTATGAATCTGAGATCATGCCATTTGTAAACCATATTTATGTATAAATGGTGTTGTGCTTTTGAAAGTATATATTAAAAAAATGATGTATATAGAATGTAATTCCAACTGAAAATGGATCCCGCCCGAAAAAAAATAGTAGATTACAAACGGGATTCGAATTGAGTTGGCACGGTAAACGTGCATTGTGCAAAATTTGAACGAAGCGGGGAAAGTCGCAGTAACCGCCCGAAACCAAAATCTGCGAGATGGAAATCACTACTGCCTATCCCTGCCATGCAAAGCCTATCTGCTAGATTTCTATACGTTTCGATAGGGGTAGGTTTGTAATTTCACCCAAACGTGACGTAACCGCCTCTCACACGGATTCATACACGGTGGGCGCCAAAACACAGTGTGCGCTCGGCCGAAATCGACTCCCTCCCCGATTCATATTCATACACGGTGGGCGCCGAAAACATACTCTCGTCGGCAAATATTCGGTGTATGCGAGATTACCGTCCTATCCCCAACCGACTAATGTTGCTGTGATGTAGTAGAAATTTGAAACGGGGGCTAAGTTTGTAAATTTCCTCGCATTTGATACAAGCGCGCCCTGAATACATGGTTCCCCCCCCTTCCTCTCTACCTCCCTTTTCCCCATTCGTACTCCGTGGACGCCAAAACACCCTCTCCACCCCACCCTCCTCCGTCCGCCACCGTCCGCCACCCCATCCACCGCTGTCCTCCTCCACCATGCCGGAGCTGATACCCCGACGCCGCCGTCCATTACAAGAGATCGACATCTCTCATCCACGCCTTCGGACCGGGATCCTTGCATCCCGTCCTCTGGCTTCATCCCCGCCGTCATCCACCTTGCCGGCGCCGCTCCTACGACCGTCTCGTCCACCGCGCCCTGCCGCCACCGTCTACCCTCCTAGATCTGCTTCCACGCCGCCGACAGCCATCGCTACCGCAGCACCGTCAAATTATCAGCAGATGCGTACATGGCACCTCACCAGAGGCGGTACTCTTTCGTATCTTCTCAGCTTATTTATCGCAGCAAGAAAATAGATCGCCACTTCTTTACTCTGATTTCTTGTCTTGGTTGCGAAGTTGCCTTTGTCCGGTTTGCACCTTTAGATCCGCCATGGCACGCTCAACACTATACTCCCAATGCTTATGGTTTTCCCCTTATATATTCCACACTAGTTAAATCAGAGTAGACTAAATTTCAAAATTGGGTCAGTCGATTTTTCAGAGCTCGCCGGAGTTCGCCGGTGCGATCCAAGGGGCTCGGGTGGTTGTGGGGCCTCGTCGAACGAGGAAAACTCAATGCAGGTGGGGGTGGGGATGGCCGAGGAACGCAGGCGGTGGGGGCCAGTGGTCCGGCTGGCGGCCCGTGCGGTGTTCTGTATGGGAAGAATCTGAGACGAGGAAGAAGAAGGGTTAGGAGACGTAGAATCTTCATCCAACCGCCTGAAATGGTCGAGAGACAGCTGGGAGTTGCATTCTTAATACACTCTGGTTCATCATGTGTGGGCACTGCGCAACCAACATTTTATTATCCAAAATCTGCTTGCTCTTCTTTACCATGTTCGATAGTGCTGGCCTGTACGTGATCGATATGCTTTCAATTACTAGCGGCAATACAACACCATATTTTCAAGCCAGTTCCACTTTCCTGATTTATATATCGTGGTTATGGTGTACCCCTGTTATGTACACTATGAACTGCCTAGTTGCTGTGTGCTCTTGTTATCATGGTTTGGTAATAAACTCTCTATACAGTATATTATGAACCTATCATCTGCCAGCTATCCTTACTTCTGGAGCCTTTTTGTGTACTTGTGCCAGATTATATAAATGCACGCACGATATTACAGCACACATGAGCTCTCTCATCAGAATCCAGTGATAGCACATAAGTGTTTACAGGGGTGCCCCTATATTAGAATATCATCTGCATTACAAAGATAATCTCACAACTATTTATGTTTTCATGGTTCTCAGATATTATACGCAATTACAGTGAATATCAGAATCCGCGCATCAGAATAATATTGTGGAACACTGCAATGACTTACAAAATTGGCACCAAGGCATTGAGTGCCATTCTGGAAGCAATGAAACTCGTACGCTCCCCACCTGTTGATTCTTGTTTAGAATATCATCCTAATGACTATTCTAACCTCGAGGAGTCAAAGGCAGATGCACTACAAGAAATATATCAACTAGTGACCTTCTCCCAGTGACCCTGGAAGAATTGGTCATAGATCTATGACCAGTTCAGACCAATTGGTCAAAAGTTGTTCGGGGGGCTCCAAAGCCTAAACCATTGCGACCATTTTGGTCACAAAGGTCGTAATTTCCTTACACGAAAAGGTCATAAAGCAAACAGCACTAGTCCGCTGCCTTATTTCTAGTTGTTAACGACCAATATAGATGGTCATAGCCTTGTAAATTGTGGTGGGTTGCTATGACTAGGCGCCACCTCATCAGTTTTGCCTATGTGCCATGTCCATGTGGCAGTTTTTGCCCTAGGTTGTGAAGCAACCTATATTTCTGCCATTCCCAAAATTCCCAAAAAAATCTCATAAATTCTTTGGGTCATATCTTCTTCAAATATGTAAAAACCTTCCTTGCCTAGTCAAAAATAATTCAAAAATATTCATTTTCCTATTCTGTTCAAAACAACAGTTTGTGAAGGAAGTACCACTTTGGCATGTCCGAATAGTATCCATTTTCTACAGTGCTTTCCTATGCCCAAATAACCATCCTCCACCAAATGCCAGCTCAATCCATTCATTATTTTGAGCCCAGCTTCAACAATCGTATTTATATCCAGTGTGGTAGTTTGCAAAGCAAGTACCACCTAGGCTCCTCCTTTTGAGCTGAAAATTTGTGAAGACGGTCTTCTTAGTAACTGATCATCCTCGGCCAAAACTCACGCCCATTAGCCATGTACATTTCCCGTACCGCTAATCAAACACTTGGCTGCTAATTCATGTTTGAGCATCGATCGGTCTCCTCGTGAGAATCTTATGTTGTATTTTTCTTCCTAGCACCTACCTGGGGAGTGCCCAACCCACTATACATGCCTAGGCCGCCCAGAACACATGGCAACACTACGGTCATGCGGTGACCACGCGGCGGGCATGCGAGTTTACGCGCTCTAGAGTTGGGGCCCTCGACCACCGCCCAAACCTCGATTTATTGCCACCAAACCATGTATTTATGATTAAATAGGTACTTATATAACTAGAAATGATTTTTGGAAAAAATAAATAGCAAACTATGAGGCAGCTGCAGTTCAAATTTGACCCGCTTCCAATTGAATCAGCGGATATTTGTCTTTTTAATGGTTTTTTCGTCCAAAGAAAATGAAAACTTCCTTAGGCAACATTGTTTTCCATTCCAATATGCACCCTTGTGCACAATATGAGATCATTTTAACAAACTATGCCATGAATGTGGCCATAAGATTGATCATTTGGCTTGAAAGCCATTGATCTCCACACGTGATAGCTCGTTTCTGAGAACACTTTTTTAAAATAATTGCCGTATTACAAGTTTGTTATTTTCCTAGGAACTTGGCCACATATAATGACACAATGCGGAGGTTTCCCAATTTTTTGATTTTTTTAGAATTTTTTATGCCCGTTTCAAAATGCGGTCGAAACGGCGGGAATGACCGTTCCTGCCTAGTGGTTGAATCTTGGAATTTTTTTGGTGTTTCTATGATGAAATATATACTTATGTACCTAGAAATGATTTTTGGAAAAAATAAATAGCAAACTACAAGGCAGCTACAGTTCAAATTTGACCCGCTTCCAACTGATTCGGCCGAAATTTGTCATTTTCACGAGAGGTGGATCAAAACTTTTTACACCCAACCATTTGGTCAATTGTGCATTAAATATGTCCTAGTATTTTAGAAAAATGATTTGGTCAAATTTTGCAACAAATATTTGGGAGGTCCTTCACAAAAAAAACCTCCTTTTGGGCACTCGAAAAATGGAAAATGGTTTTTCCGTCCAAAGAAAATGAAAACTTCCTTGGGCAACATTGTTTGCCATTCCAATATGCACCCTTGTGCACAATATGAGATCATTTTAACAAACTATGCCATGAATGTGGCCATAAGATTGATCATTTGACTTGAAAGCCATTGATCTCCACACGTGATAGCTCGTTTCTGAGAACATTTTTTTAAATAATTACCGTATTACAAGTTTGTTATTTTTCCTGGGAACTTGGCCACATATAATGACACAATGCGATGGTTTCCCAATTTTTTGATTTTTTTTGAATTTTTTATGCCTGTTTCAAAATGCGGTCAAAACGGCGGGAATGGCCGTTCCTAGCTAGTGGTTGAATCTTGGAATTTTTTTGGTGTTTCTCTGATTAAATAGATACTTATGTACCTAGAAATGATTTTTGGAAAAAATAAATAGAAAACTACAAGGCAGCTACAGTTCAAATTTGACCCGCTTCCAGCTGAATCGGCAGAAATTTGTCTTTTTCACGAGAGGTGGATCAAAACTTTTTACACCCAACCATTTAGTCAATTGTGCATTAAATATGGCCTACTATTTTATAAAAATGATTTGGTCCAATTTTACAACAAATATATGGTAGGTTCTTCAAAAAAAAGCTCATTTTGGGCACTTAAAAAATGGAAAATGATGTTTTTTGTGCAAAGAAAATGAAAGCTCTATTTGGCAACATTGTTTGCTACTCCAAGATGCATACTTATGCGAAATAGGAGATCATTTTGATAAACTATGCCATTGTTATGTTTTTTTGAAAAATATTCAAAGATTTGAGTTCAATGTTTTGAGATACAAGCGTGAGACAGCCGGCCAATGAGACGCAAGGAACCGCCTTCACGCGGATCACCAAATTGGAGCAATCTGAGCCATACATCGTGCGTCCATCCAATGGCGGAGCTTCTCCCGAGAAATAGAAACCCTAACCTACCCACTCACCCTCCCCTCGATCCCCCAGATCCCATCGAGGCAACCCCGCCGCCACCCACACCCACCCACCACTGGCACCGTAGCCTCGTCTCCTTCCCTCAATCCACCCTCGCGCCGGCACCGCAGCCTCGTCTCCACGACCTCGTACCGTCCACGCTTGCTCCGCAGCACCTCCGACGACCGCGCCCGGAGCGCGACGGCGCCGCTGTTCCGAGCACTTACGGCGTCGGCCCGGCCCCCAAAACCCTCGCAGAGGCCACGCATCCCTCCATCGGTCGCCGTTGCCGCCGCCGCCACGCGATGCCCGTGGGCATCTGATCCATGTCTCACCCCCATGCCTGCGCCCCCAAGCGTCGTCCTAGGATCCTGTTCTGCGGCTGTCCGGAGTCCAAGCCATGGCGCGGAAGATGCTCAAGGACGGGGAGACGCCCGTCGTCGCTGATGGCGGGGGCGTGGAGAGCTACGACTGCGACATGTTCATCTGAGATCCACCGCATTCGTCCCTCGAGCACATGAGGTAAATCGCCTCCCCCACTTTGTCCTAGCTCGCATCCACTGTGTGCTAGATCCCCCATTCTTGCTCTATTTTGATTAGGCGCCACGGGGGAGCTTTGAAATAGAGTGGCTGCCAATTTCTGCAGGACCTTGGAACCATGGCGACCATGACCAGCGAATAAATGGGGCCACCGGGTTCAGCATCACCGACTGACCATCAGCCCTTGGCGCTTGCTCAGGTCACCTCAATCTTCACCGCTCTCATGGCTAGCAGCTACTATACTAGATAGATAGCTGAACACTACTCTGCAACTCTGCTGATAGTAGCTAAACATCTCAATACATTCAGTCCAAAATTGCAAAGAGCAATTTAGCACAGGGTCAACTATTGCCACTACCTAAGCAGCAACTCTTTTGCTGCAGAATCCTCACGAGAGGATGACTATTTAGTCAGGCAACCAACCTTTTGCTACTGTAGATATATGAATATTTGGCTACTGCAAATGGAGTAGTCTAACCATGAAATGGTTGCTGCTGTAGTACTGCAACCAGCCTGAAGCTATATGAAGTCTAACCAACAACTGTAGTGCTCCAGCCTGAAGCTATTCTGTAGGCCTGAAGCTATAAATTTTTGTTTCCTTGGCAAAAAATTCAGTTTACAAATTTTTGCAAATTCTGTATTTCGTAGTACTGTTTTGGTTGCAGTAGTTTTTCAGTAGCTTGTTAACTTGCTGATGCTTTCTTAATTATGTGCAGCTGTTCCACTAAAAGTTCTTTAGTGTATCTTATGCTTAGTGTTAATTCTTTGCAGCTACTCCACTGAACTACAGTACTGAAGTACTGCTTGAACTATTGCAATATTGTTTCCAATAGAGCAGTATTGGAGTATTGCTTCCGATTACTGGAGTAGCAAGTGCATTAGTAGTGTACTGCTCTTGTTTAGTAGTGCAGGAATTTAGTGTTCTTCTCTTCTCTAAAAGAACTTTACATTTACATACACAACATGCAAATCACTTCTGTTGACTACCCAAATCAATCCGAGACATGCACATATTTCTCTCTGGATTGTGCAAGTTAGATGAACTACTCTAATTTAAACAAGTTGGGATCCATCACTACAATAGGAGTATGTTTGCATTTCACCTAGCTTGGAATCAATAACCTAGTCCTTAAGTAAATGTTTGATTACATCATGAGCTTTCCTACAAATTAGTTAGGTAGTGGTCTCAGCTGCTGCATTGTTGCTTATATTTGATATACTACACAATGTGACTGGAGTTTATTGTGATTTGCGGAAGATAGAATCTGGACACCCTTCCCTAGTTGACGACACCCTTCCCTGGTCGACGACACCCTTCCGTTGTGGGCTCTCAGTAGGACGGCGACCCACAAGATCCACACCCTTGTGGCCCTGTGACCCTCAAGCTCGATGGCTAGATCCCCTACGGCCAAGCCCTTCTATTGCTCTGGAAGCAGCTTGACCAATTATTTTGTGAGGCATCAAACACTGACATCTACTGGTAGTGTTTTTCTTCTCTATTGACTAGTTATCTGCGCATGCCTTGTTCTGAAGTGTGGAGTGTCAACTATTTCAGCAACTATTTCAGCGGCATCACATATTGCAAGTAACCTCTTTCTGTTTATGGAGTGTAAACAAAATAAGAGCCCACATACACTTGCATCTTTTCTGAACATTCAGCCCGTCCTGTTTAGTCGAACGAAGAAAAAATGCAAGGACACCAAAAGGTGTGTAAATACACAGATAACAAATATGTGGTTCCATACTAGTTGGAACACTTTTTGCTTAAATGATGTGCATGACAGATTTATCCAGCCGCTGCACTTTGCTGAACAGTTGTTTCCTAGACATGTTGGGTTTTTCAAACCTTCTCTTGGGAGAAATTATACTTGTTAACTGATGTCCTTTTGCAAGAAAAAGAAAAGTTGTTGTCCTGAATGAATGTAAAAATACTATAACAAGCCCTTCTTTGTTGCATTTAGGGGCATTGCAAGGCACTGCAATTACCTCGGAGATCTACTCTTGGCTCTGATTAGCTATAGAACCAGAAGGCCATGTTGTATTGTTATTGTAGACCGTGATGATCATGCAGAACTAAATGGCAAGTTCTTCTGTACATTGTTCTTTGATATCCAGTTTTGAATTGAAGTTGCATCGATCTCTAGCTTCAACGCCGCGTTGTGATCTAATCTGGTGCGTGCAGGCGCTGCGGGCCAAGGACCTGAACAAGATGTTCCCGGTGGTGGACGCAGAGGTGGCGCCCATGGAGGACGCCCCTCCACCACTGCTCCGACGCCATCCAGGTCTTCTTACCTTCATTTTCTTCTTCTTCTTCCCGTACCCTCCATTCCTTTGACTGAGATGTGATGTGGCTTCCTGCCATGAATAAGCAGTTGTCGCCGGATGGATGTAGGATGACCGACCATCGATGAGCAGCAGCAGCACCCCCATGGTGAGCCCCTCCACCCCTTTGTTCCCCTCTGCTTTCTGTGATGCTAGAGTTTGGCCTTGGTTCCATGGCTGATTACTTGCTGTACGCCACGTCGAGGACCGAGTGTTTGAGCTGATTTGTGTTGTTGGTGGTCATCTAGCTATTGATTTTCTGCTGCAAGTTAGAATGCCTACTGTTCTGTGCTGCAAGTTAGAATGCCTACTGTTCTTTGCTGATTAGTGGCAGTACATCTTTGCTTTACTATTCCTAGCAGCTGCAGTTCATCTTCCATAAACATATTGTGTACATTCTGAACCCCCAAACATGACACAAGTGATATGTATATGCAGCAGGGAATCGTCAACTTGTACAGTTTGTTTACTGGAATGTAACTTGTACAATTTTTACTTGAATATTTTTAGTTATGAAGTCGTGTAGTTGTTTTTTCTCATCAGTTCTAAACTGCAGTACTTTACTGAATTGTTGATGATGCTGAATGAATCTAGCTTGTTGGGTTCAGTCTCTTGTTTAGATGGAATAGCACCCCATCACCTGTTGTTGTTGTTGCTGTTGTTGTTATTCACCCTATCCTTGTTGTTTTGTTTTCTTGTTGGCAGATATTTTGAGTAAATTCAAGACGAAAGATGTTCAAAGAAGCTTCAAGACATTCTTATATAGCAAGTTATGTAATAATAGTTGGGTTATCTAGGAATTTAATGTATCTTCTCTCTGTTTGTGAATAAAATACTCCCTCCGTTCCCAAATACTTGTCTTTCTAGGCATTTCGAATGGACTCAACATACGGATGTATGTAGACATATTTTAAAGTGTAGATTTACTCATTTTGCGCCGTATGTAGTCACTTGTTGAAATCTCTAGAAAGACAAGTATTTAGGAACGGAGGGAGTGGTAATTATGTATGTGAATTAATGTATCTTCTCTCTGTTTGTGAATTTCATGTATATTTCAGAATTACAATTTCTGTTTCATATGAAATAGTAATTATGTATGTGATTTGAAAATGTGTGCAATGGAAACATGACTCATGCGATCCACTTATCAAAATAATTTGAGCACATTTGAAATTTTTGACGTGTGGGACCAGTGTATGATATTATGATATTTGGGACAAATGTAAAACAGTGGAAAATAAATTGCAAAAAATAAAAAATCATACGCTGTAAAAGGCCGCATCTAGAAATAAAAAGGCCAAATTGCTGGGCCAGCCCATGTAGCTAGCAAAAATTAATAGGAAAAATAAATATTAAAAAGGCTGAATTAATGGGCTCGGCCCATGTAGAAAACAGAATTGGACCGGGCTGAATCTTGTGCCACATCAGCTTGCCACGCTGGATGCCTACGTGGCCTGGGGAGGCTGCTAGTGACCAAAACGCCACAGTACGAATATTTTGGTCATAAACGTCCACGACCTTCTCACAGAGAAGGTCGCTATAGTCAGTTAACGACCCTCGGCTTTTGACCTTCTGTTTTTGGTCAAAAAAAGGTCGCAAATGAAAAACAATGACCTTTCAGTGACCAATAGTCAAGGTCACAAGTTGACATATTTCTTGTAGTGATGGCCTGTCCTGTTCACCCATCAAGGTGTCTGTTCTAATTTGGCAAGGTTTTATTGATTGCGCGTATCTTGCATGTGTTGTCTTGCATTTCTTCTACTTTGTTGCACCACCATCTCCTTAGTTTACTCATCATATAACTCGAGATGTCATGCCCATCCATTATCAATACATATTCCATCTGTCGTCATACCATGTTTTTCCACTCAAATGTTGTTCTTGTGCATCAGACATCAAAAAGGAAGAGGGTGATTGCCGAACCTGAAGGAGCACCAGCAAAGTCCTTGAAAAACGTGGTGGTGCCGGAGAAATCAGACAGCGCCCCACTTATATTGGCTGTACAACCAGTGACACAAAACATAGGACCGACTCCAGCAGACTGTACACATACTTCACTAGCCACACCACTAGCCCCACCACACAGGACCTGCACTCCAGCAAAAGGTATACCGATTTCATTTGCCGTAGCACCAGCCGTACCACAGAAAAATCCCACTCCAGCACAAAGTACAGCAAGTCCACCGGCCGAAGACCTATCCCAACTACAGAGACGGCCAATTCCTTCAGATTGGAAC
>NC_041385.1:822390940-822391880 GCF_002162155.2 Triticum dicoccoides
TATTACTAGCAAATATGCCATTTCATAAAGTATGTCGGTTATGTCATGACGAGATAAGAGACTTTTAAAAAGTCATTTAAAAAATAAAAAATGTGATGGTCTCATCACGACTTGATTTTCTAACACGTCATCACAAAAAAAAATGTCGATGATCAAACTGCATTGATGGACACTGCATGAGCTAGACTGATGACTGAGTGCCTCGCATTGACCTAGTGTAGTGGTGTTTATAATAATCAGTGATGTGGTACCAAAAAAATATAGCTGGGTATAAAGGCAAAATAGAAATTTAGTCATTTTTATATAGCTTACAAAAATTAACCCATAGAAAGTTGTGTCAATTTTTGAGGGCTCAGCGTTGTACAAGACATGGAAAACTTTTTTTTATCCAAATCAAGGGACCGAATACAATCATGAAGCGACCCCTACAGATCTCCTGCGACGGTTCGTTATGTTCATTATTTATGTATCTGTTTTAATTTTTGTGAACATATTCCAAATTTTAATGGACATTTTTTAAATTCTATAGTATGTTTTGAATACTGGATATTTTTAAAAAATCATGAACATTTTTTATTTCCTGAAAATTTATTTGAAATCGTGATAGGTTTTTATAATACGTGAACATTTTTTTTGAAATCATGATCATTTTATGATTTTCCGAATGTTTTTTTAATTCACAAACAGTTTATAATTTTTCAAGACTTTTTTGGAAATATTGTTTTTCCTGAAATCCCAAAAAAATTTAAAGAAGAGATACAAGTTGGGAAGGCTGGGGATCGAGCCTGGTCTCTGCAGTGGAGACGTGCGGCGCTATCCACTGCGCTCAGCGCATCTTCATGTCATACTAAGGGATCTCGACGTATATAAGCCGGAACCAACAGTGCGATGCGTGAATCGTTTTTGCCACTTATGGGTGGCATTGGTGGGTAATTTTTGC
>NC_041385.1:822391890-822392533 GCF_002162155.2 Triticum dicoccoides
AACTTCGACGGTATTTTTTATGATTTACGGAAGAAACCCAATTCTCTTTATTATTAGGTAAAGATAAAGATAAAGATATACACGTGAAGGTGTGCCGGGTCGTCAGATTTCTACCGTGAGAGTTCAAAGAAATAGAGAGACAAAGAGGGCGTGTTCCCTGGCTATAGATTTTCAAGTGGGTTCGTGAGTGATTTCTTTTTATTTGATCGATCTGAGGGCTAAATCAAATATTAGGCACTCTATTTGACTATTTATTATGCCTAGGATGATGAAGGGCATGGTGCCGCGGCCGATCCGATTGAAGTCGATCGGGATTATAAACCCGCCGACTCCTAAACGACCCCGTCGAATAGCGCCGGAATCAGCCTCTGACAGTGGCGGCTTCATTCCGGATGATGTACCTACTTGGAGATCCTCACACTGCTTCCCGTGAAATGTCTTGTGCGCTTCCAAACCGTGTGCAAGTCATGGCGTACCACAATAACGGCACCTGGAGCATTCCATCAGAACAAGCTCGTCCATGGTTGTCGTGCCACGCAAGTATCAGGAGGACCGAGGGAAGGTGGGGACAAGGTGTCTCGGTATCTTCAACTTTCAGCCAGGGCAAGGTAAGGTCGCCGAGCTTATCTTCCTCAAGAAATTT
>NC_041385.1:822393208-822395188 GCF_002162155.2 Triticum dicoccoides
TCTGCATCTGGTCGATGCATACGGCCACTTTATTAATTATTAGCACAAAACCTTACAAAGTCGTACAACAGTAAGATCAAAGCCACCATCTTCGCAACCTCTGTCGCTACTCCTATCTAACTGATGAAGGGGCGCTGATGGTCTGGGCCTAATACCAAAGAGACCTCGCAGCCAAACCTAACATCTAAGACCTGAGGTCCCAACCTGGACGCCTGCCGGGTATGGGCACCCACCAGTCCGGCGTGCTCCTCAACCAGGCCGTCCGCCGGGTATGAGGCCGCTACAACCACCTACCACATATCCATCTTCAGAGTTGTACTGTTGTAACGGCCTTGCCCGGTCTCGCTGCCGCCGACGCCACCACGACGCCAGACAGCGTCGACCTCCTACGCGTGTCCGTCACCACACATCTGACGCCAAGCCTCCGCTGCTCCATGACCTGCTGTATGATCGCCGAAATGGTCGCACGAAATTCACCATTGGTGCACTCCCCATTGCCCACTATATGGTGCCATTTGTGGAATCGTTGTTGCACATCAGATCATCATAATAACAAGCAATCAGATAGTACGAGATCAATAGTAAGTGTTGTCTAATTTTTTCTGGTGTACAAGTGTTGTATCCAATGTTAGCAACAGCATATTAATTGATGCTTGTTTTTATAGTTCTCTATACCATGTCCTTCTGGTTCATTTCCCTATGAGTTGGTGTATTGTCTAGCACAATTTTTGTATGGTTCGGCCACAATTGTGTGTTAGCTTTTCAATATAATTATTTATTAGAACTCTTGGTGATTAATAAGTATGTGTTGATGTAGCATGGTTTTTTCAGATATTGGACCTCACCTGGAGTTGCTCGCCGAACCACATGACATTGCAGATAAGTACATACTCCCTTCGTAAAGAAATATAAGAGTGTTTAGAATAGTACTTTAGCAGTCTATAAACGCTCTTATATTTCTTTATAGATGGAGTATTTGCTAATTAACCTCGAATCTCCTACATCGAAGTAGTTAGCCTCTCACTATTAGATTTCTCCGCACGTATGTTCTTTCATGTCACATCAATTATTGATAGATGTTTGATCAAAATGCTGTGACATCAGTGAGTCATGCATGCAGTCATAAGAAACATTTTCTTGCATCATTTTGTCTATGCAAATAATGATTTCTTTGTGGTAATGGGCATAGTGACTCCAAAGTTAATAATAATAGTAGGGCACTACTAAACATCAGACTGCTGATTTTTGGGTTATATCAGACTAGTGGTAAGCCGTTAGATCAGAAGCATGGTGGACGTCCGATGTACTAGTAGCTAGGCCATGCGTGAGTTTTGTTAATTGATTGTTTCGCCATAACTGTTCCCGCACCCATCGGCCTTGCATGTATGGATCTCCGTGATTGTTGCTTCCTGCTTCTGTCAACCACGTGTGAGCTACTATATTCATCATCCTCCATCCACGTCCATGCTTCTTGCTTCGTTTTCTTTCTTTTGCTTTGCAACAAGGGTAACTGGGCAGGAGAACTTATTTGACATGTAATGGTTTGCTTCCCGCACAATAAACTATGTTTTCATGGTAGAATAATTTGCTTCCATTTTTTGTGATAGAAATCTGATTCAATCCAGTAAATTTCAAAAAATTAAGCTGTTCTTCACACATAATTTGATAATGCTTCGTATACTTGCATATTTTGGGAAAAATTATTCAACTTTTTTCTAGATACTAGCAAAGTGTGTTGCTAGTGCACTACGGATTTGTTTCAATGTAATTTAAAATGTGTAATGTAACATTTTATTTTGTTTTCAGTTCAACAAAATTTGCTTCCCACCGACAAGATAATTTGCTACCGCAATCCAAATTTCTTTTGATGTAACAAATAATTGTGTCCAAGCAAAAACTTTGCTTCCCACCACGAGATGTTTTTTGCTTCCATCAAATACAAGTGTTCCCATGCTAAAAGTATTTCTTCTCCAACAGAAC
>NC_041385.1:822395314-822408784 GCF_002162155.2 Triticum dicoccoides
TAAGTTTGTTTCCTGCTTCATTCGTTCATACACTATATTTAAGGCATGATACAAAGTTATTTCCTTCTAAGTAACCAATAAAAGATACACTGCTTGTAAGTTAATATCATATGCTTCCTCTAAATTGTAGAGTTGCTTCCCTTTACATGTCATTGTCTTCATTTTAGGGAAGATCCAAGTGTCATCACACTTGTAGGTGCATGCACCGGTCGCCTTCATATATGTCCCCGAGGGCGCCCATCGGCTCCAAAGCTAGCAGACAACTGCATGAACCATATATCACCAAATCTATGAAATAACGAAGCATGATGATTGTCGGTGTCAAAACCGGCGGATCTCGGGTAGGGGGTCCCGAACTGTGCGTCTAGGCGGATGGTTACAGAGGACAAGGGACACGATGTTTTACCCAGGTTCGGGCCCTCTTGATGGAGGTAAAACCCTACGTCCTGCTTGATTGATATTGATGATGTAGGTATTACAAGAGTAGATCTACCACGAGATCAAGGAGGCTAAACCCTAGAAGCGAGCCTATGGTATGATTGTTGTTATTGTTGTTGTGTCCTACGGACTAAAACCATCCGGTTTATATAGACACCGGAGAGGGCTAGGGTTACACAGAGTCGGTTACAATGGTAGGAGATCTACATATCCGTATCGCCAAGCTTGCCTTCCACGCCAAGGGAAGTCCCATCCGGACACGGGACGAAGTCTTCAATCTTGTATCTTCATAGTCTTGGAGTCCGGCCGATGATGATAGTTCGGCTATCCGGACACCCCCTAGTCCAGGACTCCCTCAGTAGCCCCCGAACCAGGCTTCAATGACGACGAGTCCGGCGCGTATATTGTCTTTGGCGTTGCAAGGCGGGTTCTCCTTCAAATTTCATGTGCCTGCCGAATAGTGTCCTGCTTCCTTATAAATGTTGCGCTCCTTGGCTTCCACGTCCAATAATGGCCCTCTTCCACGTGTCGTGTGAATGCAAAAAGCTAGGGTATTTTTGCGTTTTACCCCCTAGCCGCGCGAACGAGCCGCCTATAAGAGAGGCGAGGATCTAGATCCAACTCACACCATCCTCCTTCTGCAAGTACTCATCGAAGCGCCTCTGACAAAAATCCATTCCATCATGGATAGTCGACGCGGCTCCTCCTCTCGCGCTCCCAGCCCTCAGCCAGGAGATTGGGGGAGATGCTCAGTTCCACACAGCGAGCTAGTGACGCTCCAAACCGAGGGATATCTTCCCCCAGCCTTCATGGTTCCGGTTCGAGCCGAACTGGCCACCTTCAGGGGTGAAAAGCAGGCGGAGAGCGTCCCCAACCCCTCCAAAGGAGAGCGGGTATGCTTCGTCCCTTATCTAATAAGGGGACTCGGATTTCCCATACATCCGTTTCTCCGGGGGCTCCTGGAGTTCTACGGACTCCAGCTTCACCACCTTACACCTGCCTCCATTCTGCACATCGCGGGCTTTGTAGCTCTTTGCGAGCTGTTCTTGGGCATCGAGCCCCATTTTGCGTTGTGGAAGAGATTGTTTTGCCTCGTATCCCGCTCTCACGAGGGGTTGATATATCAAGTGGGCGAAGCCGAAATATGGCGCATCGCCGGGACCGGATATCTATCCGGCACCCCGAAGAAGGCGTCCGAAACTAGCCTTCGGAATGGTTCTATATGGAGGACGCCCCTCTGCCGGATCCAGTTCGGATCGGCCTCCTGGAGTTCAGCAACGCTCCCTTGAAGAAACGCCTGAGTTGGCGCCCGCGGAGCCCTCAACGGGAAGATGATGGGATCGTCCAATATCTGATGGGCCGGATAAGGTTACTGGCCCACTCCGGATTGACCATGATTGGAGTTATGGCCATGTGCATTACGCGAGGGGTGCAGCCGCTCCAATATAGGGGCCACCCTATGTGGGATTTCAACGGGGAGGATGACGCCACCCGTCATGGCCGCAAGGGGCCGGGATCGGCCGCCGATCTGGTGAAGATCCTGTCCGGCTTGTACAAGGGGGAGAAGGAGGACTTCCTCCGCATCAGTCCATTGAATGGATTCTCCATGAATAACCCTCGGAGCTGGGTAAGCGGACGTTTATCTGTCCAATCCATATTCCCAAAGTCAAGTGTCTCACTTTGTGATTCTGACGCAGGAGCTGCGCCGGGACGTGGAGGGCATACAAAGCCTGACTCCACAGCCCGAGGATCTGGGACGATCCCTGATCTGGCCTCCGAAGAGGATCCGGACATAAAGGTGGAGCTGATTGACGGGGTGTTCCACCAACTTAGCATGGACAATGCTCTAGTCGCCATTACGGCTGACTACCCCGGTTTATCTCCGGCTTCCCAGGTGACTACGACCGGAGTCCTGACACCATCATTTGATCCATGCTCATTTCTGACCATCATATACCAATGGTGCATCGCAGGAGGCACCTTTAAGGCGGGAAGCCGAACCCACGGCGGCTGACCAGCAAGGGTCAGTTTGGCCCAGCAGGCGGAAGAGGAGTACGGCGCGAATCGAAACGTCTCCGCAACGGTACGGCGCACCGTTGTTTTTAAGGGAAATATCCCTAGGAGGTATATTGACGCTCATGATTTTCCGAAGAGGAAAAGCGCTCGCCGGACAGTGTCCAGAGAGGTTGCCAATCAAGCCTCCGCCAGCCATGCTCCAACGCATGGTGAGGAAGGGGAGGCGAACATAAGACATGAGTCGGATGGTCCTCCAACAGAGGATACCGACAGGCTGTCCGCCACCAGGTCTGAGGTGGAGAGCGCCATGAATCACAGGCGCCACCGGACGGTTCTTCGTGACGCGTGTTTCTCTCCGGAGGCACTGAATGCCTTTAATGCGGGAGACGCGCACCTCCGTGCCGCTCGAGATGGTTTAACCAGAGCCCCGGAGCAGTATGTGAAAGACATACGGGTGAGGAATTTTAATAGTAATATATGCCAGTAGCCCCCGAGACTTAAAATAGTTAGAATAACTGATTTAAGGATCATTTGTTTATGCAGGATCTTACGGAGAAGAATACATGTCTGTCCCAGGAGCTTCAAGAGTGCAAGGCCCAACTTGAGGCTGCACTAGCCGCCGCAGGAGGAGGCACAAAGACTCCCTCTGGTAATACATACTTCGAAAAGATAAGTAGTTTATGAAGTGCGGCGTGTGCGTAAGTCTGACAATTGAATTGCAGAGGGTGCCGGATTGGAACCGGACAAGCAACATCTGCTACGCCAGCTGAAGGCCGGCGAGAAGGTTCTTACGAGGGTGCAGCAGGAGAGGAACAAACTCCAAGATGCCAACACCCGGCTGGGCGAAGAACTAAAAGATGTTCGGGTCCATCTGGCTGACTCCGTAAAGGAGAATCGGCGGCTTCGTCGCGGCATTTACAGTAAGTGCTTAAGAAAACTCTTTGGAAAAGAAGAGTTCGGCGAGGAAGTCCATTGACAGAAATGTGTTTGTAGGTGTGCTCACGGGTCGTCCGGCGGAGGAGATGCCTGCTTCCACGGGCGACCTTCTTCCCGAGCTGCTGCAACTACACGAACGTATTCGGCAGGCGATGAGCAGCGTCGTCCAGGCCTTATGGCCGTCCGTCTCCCTACCCGAGGGTCTTGGAGGGCTTGCTGACAAGCTTCAGGGAGTACGGCAGCGCTTCCGTCTGTGGAAGATATCGGCCTGCCGTCGAGGCGCCAGAGAGGCCTGGGCCATGGTGAAGACGCGGTACACGAAGGCTGATCCAAACCACATGGCCGAGGTCGGACCTGTGGGGCCCGATGGGAAGGAGATCCCTGTGAGCTTAATGTACGGCCAAGTAGAGTTGGCCACGAAATATTTCCAACGGGACTGTAAGCTAGACAGCCTGTTAGATGGGATTGAAGAGGAGTTCAATCAATCAATTTGACGATGTAATTTTAAAATGACATGTAAAATGCCTTCTAGCCGGATTGTAGATCGTCTGTCTTTACGGACCTTTTCGCTTCAACCTCGGGACCGAACAGTCCGGAGTGTGTCCGAATACCCTAGCGGTTAGAAAAACCGGGGCATGCATGGAGACCAGGCGTAGGGGTCATTAGTGCTTTATCAGACAAGTGCCCAACTAGTTATGTTATATTACATTGTTAGTAAGAAACATCTTCCAGGGAGAATAGTTCCGTTAGGGGTTCCTTTTCTTGGGAGGCATGCCCTAAGGTGCATGTCCGTATTGTGAAAAGAGCAAAAAAAGCATCTGGGGGCAGATAAGTTTAAATAAGTAATAAATCATCTTTCAAGTCACCGACCGAATATTTCCTTAAGAACGCTAGCTTTCGGCTTCACCCAGTCTGAGGTACACATCCGGCTGACCCGGCAGTAACAATCGCAGAGGTGCTCCCTTTACCTCCTAGCCGAACAATCGGGAATGTAGGGGTAAGCACAGGAGCCAGGCAATCCAGCTTGGCCGAAACTTAACTCATATCGATGCATATAATGGTGAATAAAAGGTACATGCGGAAGTATGACATATGTGTTGGGCATGAAGCCCGTATAAATAAGCTTCTGTTAAAGAAGCCCCCAGGTATAATGAGTGCTAGTAGCACATCAAGTGTGTGCGAACAATGCGCAGATCAGCCCATCAAAGGCTTTTACTAAAAAAAGGGGGGGAAGAAGGAGGGGAACAAGAGACAGTGAAAATGTAAAAGGTGGACGAAGGAGGGAGACGAACTCTGAGTCCGGCGCTAGGCGTAGAATCTTCGGAGACGGGCTGCGTTCCATGGGTTCGGCTCGAGTCGGTTGTCAGATGCGTTACGTAGACGGTATGCTCCGCCGGTCAGGACTTGGTCGATGATGAAGGGACCTTCCCATTTGGGCTTGAGTTTGTCCTTTTTCTTGTCCGGCAGGCGTAGAACAAGTTCACCAACATTGTAAGTTTTTGCCCGTACTTCTTTGCTTTGATATCTTCGAGCCTGCTGCTGGTAAAATGCGGAGCAAGCTTTTGCCACGTCCCGCTCCTCCTCTAAGGCGTCCAAACTGTCCTGCCGATCCAACTCGGCTTCTCTTTCTTCGTACATGCGCACGCGAGGTGAGTCATGAATTATATCGCAGGGCAAAACTGCCTCTACGTCTTACACCATAAAAAATGGTGTGAATCCGGTAGTGCGGTTCGGCGTGGTCCGTAGCCCCAGAGTACGGAGTCGAGCTCCTCTACCCAGTGCGTGTTAGATTCCGTGAGGGACCGCACTAATCTGGGTTTGATGCCGCTCATGATTAGACCATTTGCACGTTCGACTTGACCGTTAGTTTGGGGGTGATAGACTGAAGCGTAGTCGAGTCTGATGCCCATGTTTTTGCACCAGAGTTTAACCTCGTCGGCCATGAAATTCGTGCCGTTATCAGTGATCATGCTGTGGGGGACACCATAACGGTGTACTACCCCGGATATGAAGTCTATCACGGGTCCGGATTCGGCCGTTTTAACTAGCTTGGCCTCTATCCATTTGGTGAATTTGTCCACCATGACCAATAGGTATTTTTGCTTGTGGGTTCCTCCTTTAAGGGGTCCAACCATATCAAGCCCCCAGACCGCGAACGGCTAGGTGATGGGTATAGTTTTGAGGGCGGTGGGTGGCATGTGGCTTCGATTAGCAAAGAGCTGGCAACCGACGCATTGTTGGACTAAGTCCTGAGCATCTGCCCGGGCAGTCGGCCAATAAAATCTTGTACGGAAGGCCTTGCCTACAAGGGCCCGGGCTGCGGCGTGGTGCCCACCGAGTCCGGCGTGAATTTCAGCCAGGAGATTTCGCCCTTCCTCTTTGGAGATACACCTTTGAAGGACTCCGGTTGTGCTTTTCTTATAAAGTTCTCCCTCATGGACCTTGTAGACTTTAGATCGCCGAACTATGCAGCGGGCCTCATTTTGGTCTTCGGGGAGTTCCTGCCTAGTTAAGTAGGCTAGGAATGGTTCCGTCCACGGGGCGATTACTGCCATTATTTCGTGGGCTGAGGGTGTTATTTCATTGGCTGAGCCACCGACTGTGTCAGAATGTTCCATGTTGGGTGGCGCGGTTGGTTCCAGGTTGCTATTTCCGGACTCCTCTTCCCATAGTACGGATGGCTTAAAGAGCCGCTCCAGGAAGATGTTTGGAGGGACGGCGTCGCGTTTTGCGCCGATGCGTGCCAACACGTCGGCTGCCTAGTTATTATCCCGGGCTACATGGTGGAATTCGAGTCCTTCGAACCGAGCCGACATTTTTAAGATGGCGTTATGATAGGCTGCCATTTTCGGATCCTTGGCATCAAAGTCTCCATTTACTTGGGATATTGCGAGGTTTGAGTCCCTGCGCACCTCTAGGCGTTGAATACTCATAGAGATTGCCATCCGGAGACCATGTAGAAGGGCCTCGTATTCGGCTGCATTGTTAGAGTCCGTGTACATTATCTGAAGTACGTATTGGACTGTGTCTCCGGTTGGGGACGTCAGTACGATGCCAGCCCCCAAGCCGGCCAACATTTTGGAGCCGTCGAAATACATGATCCAATTGGAATATGCGCCGTACTCTTTAGGGAGTTCGGCTTCGGTCCATTCGGCGATGAAGTCAGCCAAAACTTGCGACTTTATAGCTCGCCTTGGTTTGTAGGTTATGTCAAATGGTAAGAGCTCAATGGCCCATTTTGCAATCCTGCCCGTCGCGTCGCGGTTGTTTATAATGTCGTTGAGGGGTACTTCGGAGGCCACTGTTATCGAGCACTCTTGAAAGTAGTGTCGTAGCTTCCGGGATGCCATGAACACCGCGTACGCTATCTTTTGATAATGTGGATACCGGGACTTGCATGGGGTTAAGACAGTGGATACGTAGTACACTGGTTTTTGAAGAGGGAATTTGTGTCCTTCTGCTTCTCGTTCGACGACGAGCGCTGCACTGACAACTTGATGTGTTGCCGCGATATATAATAACATTGGTTCGCCTAGGTTGGGTGCGGCCAGGACCGGATTTGTTGCTAGTATGGCCTTTATTTCTTCGAGTCTGGCCGTGGCAGCATCCGTCCACTCGAAGTGTTCGGTGCGCCGGAGGAGGCGGTAGAGAGGCAATGCCTTTTCTCCCAAACGGGAGATGAAGCGGCTTAAAGCCGCCACGCATCCAGTCAGCTTTTGTATTTGTTTGAGGTCTTTTGGGATATCCAGTTGTGACAGAGCTCGGATCTTGGCTGGGTTTGCTTCAATTCCTCTACCGGATGCAATGAAGCCCAAGAACTTTCCGGCTGGTACGCCACAGCTGAGGACTCCCTCAGCTGGCATCTCCGTCCTCCTGCGCTGAATCTTGCTGGAGGGGCTTGTCTTCGGAACTGTCTGGGGTATTATTGTCTCCGGTGCCGGAATCGCCATTCTTGCTGTGGCGGGATTTAGAGCGGCGTCGCTGACGCTGGCGCTTGGGTTGTTTCTTGGAGGGGTCTTCCTCCGCTGTTCCTTCGCCGTTCCCATCCTTTGGGATATCCACCATGTATATGTCGTATGACGAGGTGGCTTTCCAGTGCCCGGTAGGCACTGGTTCTTGGTCGTCTCCGGCATCGTCGTCCATACCGTCGATGTCTTCGGAGTTGAAGTCTAGCATGTCGGTTAGATCGTCGACAGCGGCTACTAAGTGGGTGGTGGGTGGGTCTTGAATTTCTTCGTCGTCCGCATCCCAACCGTCCTGACCGCAGTCCGGTCAGGGCTCTCCTGATAATGAGAGATACTTTAGCGAACTCAAGATGTCGCCGAAATGTGAGTGCTGAAAGATGTCTGCAGCGGTGAACTCCATAATCGGCGCCCAATCGGGTTCGATTGGAGGGGGCGCGGGAGGTTCGGAGTCCGGCAAGGAGTCCGGCACCTTGGAGTCACGAGCTTCAGAAGGGACAAAGTCGGTATTCAGCTCTATCGCCGTAGAGGTTGCAGCCCCCGACGCGGTGTCTAACCACTCATCCTCGATCTGCACAGCCGGCTCTGAATCGAGGGTCGGGGCGAACTCGTGCGCGGCCTCCAGGGCACTGTCCGGCAGCAGAGCTAAATTATGCCCATCGTGACAGTGTGGCGTGCTCGGCTGTGGCTCGAATCCATTGAAGATCAAGTCTCCCCGGATGTCAGCCGTGAAGTTAAGACTTCCAAATCTGACCTGACGACCAGGGGCGTAGCTTTCGATCTGCTCTAGATGGCCGAACGAATTGGCCCGCAGTGCGAAGCCACTGAATACAAAGATCTGTCCGAGGAGAAAAGTCTCACCCTTGACCGCATCGTTGTTGATGATCGAAGGAGTCATCGAGCCTATAGGTGACGACACAGAGGAACTCTCAATGAAAGCACCAATGTCGGTGTCAAAACCGGCGGATCTCGGGTAGGGGGTCCCGAACTGTGCGTCTAGGCGGATGGTTACAGGAGACAAGGGACACGATGTTTTACCCAGGTTCGGGCCCTCTTGATGGAGGTAAAACCCTACGTATTGCTTGATTGATATTGATGATGTGGGTATTACAAGAGTAGATATACCACGAGATCAAGGAGGCTAAACCCTAGAAGCTAGCCTATGGTATGATTGCTGTTATTGTTGTTGTGTCCTACGGACTAAAACCATCCGGTTTATATAGACACCGGAGAGGGCTAGGGTTACACAGAGTCGGTTACAATGGTAGGAGATCTACATATCCGTATCACCAAGCTTGCCTTCCATGCCAAGAAAAGTCCCATCCGGACACGGGACGAAGTCTTCAATCTTGTATCTTCATAGTCTTGGAGTCCGGTCGATGATGATAGTTCGGCTACCCGGACACCCCCTAGTCCAGGACTCCCTCAATGATAGTGTTTAAATGCAAAAAATGCTCTTGATAATGTAAGAAAAGTATATAAAAATATAAAAGTATGTTTCTATCTCGGTAAACTATCTTGGCTGAAGAAAACATTAAGAAGCATCAATTACTTGTTATCTCAACATAACTCATACCTAGCGGACCCATAGAATATAGTAAGTAGAAACTAGCAAAAAATGTTGCCAACATGCATGAGAATCAATCATTTTATGATCTACGGACCATCGATGCAAACAAACTAGAATGTCAAAGCACAAATATGATGATTATGAAGCATTGATAATGGAAACATCAAATTTAGAATAATTAGTGCATGGAGACAGATGCTGGTGGAATGACAGGCGAGTCATACAATGCAATACCTTTGATCCAGAGGCAAGACTTTGAAGAGAGAAAATGATCGGATGCCACTACTGATTCTTCAGCCAGCGGGTGGTACTCCTACACCTAGTTCAAACCTCCTGGCAACTTAGCGAGTCAAAAATAACTAAGATTCATCTTGGTCATGCATGTTTTTGTCACCTACATTTCAAATTCATGGATTTTGGTTGAACTACAGAAGCAAATCATCTATACAGAAAAAGTATATGTAGTATAATTTGGAAGCATCAAAAAAAGGAAGCATGAAAGGAGTGCTATGTAAACATGACTCGTCTCAATTGGAAGCATATAAAATTAACGATGGAAAATTAACAGGAATGCCACCAACATGATATTGCATGGCTGTGATGCCTACATGCCAATTGACCAAAAAAGGGGGCTACAAAATCAAACTATAATGATCACAGAAGTGTGTGTATTACAGTTTGGAAGATCTGCAAGTGGAAAGCACACTAGTAGTAAACAGGGCTATCATTCGGGCCTGGCCAGCCCATTAGTCCCGGTTCGTCATGAACCGGGACCCATGGGGGGGGGGGGATTAGTCCCGGTTCATGAGCCCAGGGGGCCGGCCAGGGCCACGAGGGCATTGGTCCCGGTTCGTATGGATCCATTTGTCCCGGTTTTAGGCACAAACCGGGACCAACGGGCCGCGCTCCTGGCCCACAGCCATTGGTACCAGTTCATGCCTTGAACCGGTATAGAAGGGGTGGCTTTAGTTCCGGTTTGTGCCACGAACCGGGACAAATAATTTGCCTATATATACCCATTGTCGCGGCAGAGCACTCCACAGTGCTCTGTTTTTTCAAGCCGGCGAGGGGAGGGCATTTGGGTGCTCTAGTTCACCTCCTATGCACACGAGGTGTTCGATGAAATGCCCCAGCCACACTAGTTAATCTTTCTCCTCTCAAAACTCGACCTTCGAGCTCCATTTTCCCCGAGATTTGTCTAGGTTTAGCGGTCCGTCACATCCCGTGCCCATCTTCATCGCCGTCGATCGCTCGCGTCGATCTCATCGCCGGCACCATCGTGGTGAGCCTCTTGTTCTTATCTTCTTTTTGAAAGAAAAAAAATTCTTACTTCAGATAGATACTTGTCTAATTTTCTTACTTTTATTATTCCTTGTTATTATATAGTGCGATGGTTTTGGTATCCGCCCCCATCGGCCCTTGTCCTGTCTATGATTCAGATGTGGTATATATTATCTATTCATAACTATTTGGTTCATTTATTGTTTATGACAATTATGCCGACCAATGTGACATAGATTTTATTTATCTAGGAGGTTGTTGAACCAGAAATTCTAGCCGACCCTATTGTCGAGAGGTTAAATATAGTTGAAGAAGAAAAAAATTACTTGAAGGAAAAAATAAGAAAAATTGAGGAGGAGAAGATGATATTGGAGTTGCATGTTGCGGATGTCGTCGATGATCACAAGATCAAGATGGATGCAATGCGGTTGAAGATTAAAAAGATTAGAAAATATGTCATTCATACCGAGGCTTGGTATCATTATGCAGTTGGATCAGTTGTTACCTTGGTTGCGATTATGATCGCATTTGTTGTTGCATTGAAATGTTTTACATAATTTCAATGTATGGTTTAATTAGGCTTTGGAGAGCTATATGTTGTTCAATGAGAACTATGTATGTACTTTGGTTTTAATGTGATGATGAACTTCTATTAATGATGATATGCGGGTGAAATGATGATACCATGCCAACTTGGAACCTTTTCAGAGTTCATTTCAAATGCTTTTCAATTTCATGGTCTTATAGCTCAAAATAATAATGCATGAAAAATAACAAATGTAGTCAGAAAGGGTTGTAAATTGATGATGTGGCTTTGAATGGTGCATTTTGAACACAGAAAAACTATGGAGTTCAAATAAGTTCAAAAAAATGAAATCCCTTTGTAACAGACGAGTTTCCGTATGAAACCCCGATACTTCGAAAGAGGTTGTCTGTTTTGTACACGAAGTGTATCCAGTTTTTGCCGTAACCCTCTCTACTTTCCCGCACATGCTATGTGGGTGAAATGATGATACCATGCCAACTTGGAACCTTTTCAGAGTTCATTTCAAATGCTTTTCATTTTCATGGTCTTATAGCTCAAAATAATCCGTAAATGCATGAAAAATAACAAATGTAGTCAGAAAGGGTTGTAAATTGATGATGTGGCTTTGAATGGTGCATTTTGAACACAGAAAAACTATGAAGTTCAAATAAGGTCAAAAAAATGAAATCCCTTTGTAACAGACGAGTTTTCGTATGAAACCCTGATACTTCAAAAGAGATTGTCCGTTTTGTAGACGAAGTGCATCCAGTTTTTGCCGTAACCCTCTCTACTTTCTTTGACATGCTATGTGGGTGAAATGATGATACCATGCCAACTTGGAACCTTTTCAGAGTTCATTTCAAATGCTTTTCAATTTCATGGTCTTATAGCTCAAAATAATCCGTAAATGCATAAAAAATAACAAATGCAGTCAGAAAGGGTTGTAAATTGATGAAGTGGCTTTGAATGGTTCATTCTGAACACAGAAAAACTATGGAGTTCAAATAAGTTAAAAAATAATTAAATCACTTTGTAACAGACGAGTTTCCGTATGAAACCCTCATACTTCGAAAGAGATTGTCCGTTTTGTACACGAAGTGCATCCAGTTTTTGCCGTAACCCTCTCTACTTTCTCGCACATGCTATGTGGGTGAAATGATGATACCATGCCAACTTGGAACCTTTTCAGAGTTCATTTCAAATGCTTTTCAATTTCATGGTCTTATAGCTCAAATTAAGCAGTAAATGCATGAAAAATAACAAATGTAGTCAGAAAGGGTTGTAAATTGATGATGTGGCTTTGAATGGTGCATTCTAAACAAAAAACTATGGAGTTCAAATAAGTTCAAAAAAATTAAATCCCTTTTTAACAGACGAGTTTCCGTATGAAACACTGATACTTCGAAAGAGATTGTCCATGTTATACAAGAAGTGTATCCAGTTTTTCCCATAACCCTCTCAACTTTTTAGAACATGCTATGCGGGTGAAATGATGATACCATGCCAACTTTCAACCTTTTCAGAGTTCATTTGAAATGCTTTTCTATTTCAAGGTCTTATAGCTCAAAAAACGAGTAAATGCTTTTATAAAACTCTAATAGCAAAATGAATCAACTAAAAAGCTTTTATAAACCTCTAGTATTTTTTAAACTAAAATTATATAAAATTTATGCAACTAAAATTTTCAAAGTATTTTTTGTTCAAGTCATGAAAACCAGAAAGAATTATCATAAAGAATTTTTTGTTAGAAACTTTAGTAGCAAAAATAATTTTCATAAAGATTTTTTTTGATAGAAACTAAAATAACAAAATCTGTTTTTGAATATAATGATAAAACACAGTAATATTAAATAGCAGGAAAAAGAATCACTCAAAATATATTTTTATAGTGAAGTTATTCACAAACTAGTGATTCACACAAATTTCAAAGAATTATAATTTAAACTATTCAAATTTGGAAACTAATGGAGTAACAGAAAGATTATAATTATTATGAGCTAAAAGCAAAAAGAATAAAAAAATAAAGCAAAAATCAAAAGAAAATAAATAATTCAAAAAACAAAAAAATACTGGAAAAAATAAAAAAAAATGCCGCCTAATGGGCCACACGGCCTGCATACGACTAGAAACCTATCTGTACATGGGCCAAGATGCAGGCCCGCAGGCCTAATAGGCCCAACACGGCAGTGACAAGGGTAGGCAACTAATGCCTACATATTAGAGAGGAGCTCAACACCTAATCTACAAAGCGGCTTGTAAACAGGTGCTGAGCTCTCTCAGCTAGTGAGGTGAGACTAAACTTCCCACCGCACCGCGCCAGCACAAGGCCTTTGGTCCCGGTTGATGCCACCAACTGGGACTAAAGGTCTGCATTGGTCCCGGTTGGTGGCACCAACCGGTACCAATGACCCCCCTTTCGTCCCGGTTGGTGCCACCAACCGGGACTAAAGGCCTCTGCTTCCCGCCGTTTGGGCTGCTGAAAAGAGGCTATGGTCCCGGTTGGTGCCACCAACCGGGACTAATGCCACCTTTAGTCCCGGTTTGTGGCATCAACCGGGACTAAAGGCTTTGCAATAAGTTCACACTCAGGAAATTTTCACTCTCATCTCGTAGTTGCCGCCCCGATGACGTCGACGACATCGACGCGCCAAGCTGCCCCGCCGCCGCCCGCCGCCCCCGTCGTTGCTGTCGCCGTCGCCCCCGCCGTCGCCGTTGCCCGCGCCCTCGCCGTCGCCCGCTCC
>NC_041385.1:822409058-822415959 GCF_002162155.2 Triticum dicoccoides
TCGCCCCCTACCCCGAGCGCGCGCCCACTGCCCCGTCACCGTCCTCGCCGCCGACCCTGCGCTCCTCCTCACCTTGGTCCGGCCGGCACCATCTAGCATTTTCACACACACACACACACACACACACATATATATATATGCTTGTTTTTTTCATGTATATGCTTGTTTTTTCATATATATGATGATATATATGCTTGTTATCATAATTTTTTTTGTTCATATATATATGATGATTTTTTTTATAGAATATGATGTTTTTTTCATAGATGATCACATATATATATGATGTATGCATGGATGTGGATGAAATATGATATTTTTTTGTTCATAGAACATGATGTTTTTTTATTCATAGATTTTTTTTGTTCATGAGAGAGGCGGGGACGTCGAGGTATCATAGATGTAATTTTTTCAGAATTTTCTATCGTGCATAGACCGATTTTAGACCACGGGAGCACCCCCCTCCCCTATCGTTGCAAAAGTTGCTAAGTGATATTAAGAAGGAAGAAGAAGAGAAAGAAGGATAGGAAAAAAGAAAATAAGAAGAGGAAGAAAGAAGAAGAGGAGAGGAAGAAGAGGAGAAATAAATAAGAAGAGGAAAAAAGAAGAAAAAGAAGAGGAGAAGAAAAAAAAAGAATTTTCTCCTCTTTTTATTCTATTTTTTTCTTCTCCTCCTCTATTCCTTTCTTCTTCTCCTTTTTTTCTTCTTTTTCTTCTTCGATTGCTTCTCTTCTATTCCTTTCTTCTTCTCCTCTTTTTATTTCTTCTTTTGTCTTCTTATTTTTTATCGGGTATGTCGTTGTCGATATACCCCCTCCCGATAACTTCAACACGAGGGGGGGTCGATATACCCCCTCCTCGATAACATTATTTTCCCATGTATGTATGTCGCGTCGTTGTCAATATAACCCCCTCCCGGATAACTTCGACATGAGGGGCGGTCGATATATATACCCCCTCCCGGCCGTGATAACTTATACCATGGGAGCACCCCCCCCCTCGGCCCTCTCACTCGACCAAAACTCTCGAGGACACCCAAACCCTAGAAACAAACGATGTTGGTCTCCTACCCCCTCCCGCCACGCCCCTACCCGACAAACTCTCTCGAGGCCACCCAAATTTACCAAGTTAAAAGAGCGTTGTCGTTGAGGCCACCCCAAACCCTTGAAGCGTTCTCGAGGCCACCCCAAACCCTTGAACCATTGCCGAGGCCACCCCAAACCCTAGAGAAGCAGCGTCGAGGCCACTAATATGATTCCTTATTGTGATTATATTAGCTAGCTAGTTCTACATTTGCCACTAATATATCCAGCTGTCATGTTTGAATAATAATTGCAATGTTGTAAATATTTGCAGAAACTATGGAGCACCCCTGAGACGAAGAAACAGAAGAGATGTTGGGGGACATAATCGCAAAAGGAAGTGATGTTGTTGCATCGTTTCTCAATGACACCGATGGTCTGGAAGGACATGGTAGTGAAGAAGAAGGTTATGATTATGATGGCTCCGGTGACCTAATGACGGTATAAGAAGTAGACCGTCATGACGGCTCCGGTGACCGAACTGAGTCCGGCCAGGTATATATATTAGTTAAGCCTGTGCTGACTAGCTAATTGATGCATTCATTGTTTTCGTATGTACACATATTAATTAACTCTCGTCTTTCTACTTTTCTCTAGCCCTCCGGATCGAGCACAACTTCGGTAAAGAAACAAGGCCCGAAGAAAACGTTGTGCTCGGATGAAAGGTTTGAGATCACAGCAATAGCGCGCGATGACAAGCCGATTGAACCCATCCGAACAAGGGATGCATTTCGTGCTCAGTGCGGGGTTCTTGTTAGGGACAAGATACCGATCAGTATCCAGCAATGGTTAAAGCCTAAGAAGGTGTCTTATGTCTCCGATATGCAGAAAGAAGATCTTTGGACATCGCTTAAGGCAAATTTCACCCTACCGCCAGAGGAGGATCCGAAGAAGCCAGTTAAAGAGCAATTGATCAAGTCTCATGCTCTTAAGAAGATGGCAGAACTATTCAGGAGGTGGAAGATTGAGCTGAAAACAGAGTTTGTCGACGAAGATTTGACACCAGAATTCACCGGAAAGTATGAGAAGATCAGAGATCACTGGCCCGCATTTGTGGCCCACAAGACATCGAAAAAGAGTAAGAAGATGTCAGCGATAAACAAGAAAAATTCTGCGAAGTGATAACCCACAAGTGTATGGGATCGCAACAGCTTTCGAGGGTGAAGTACAACCCAAATTTATTGATTCGACACAAGGGGAGCCAAAGAATATTCTTGAGTATTAGCAGTTGAGTTGTCAATTCAACCACACCTGGATAACTTAGTATCTGCAGCAAAGTGTTTAGTAGCAAAAGTGGTATGATAGTAATGGTAACAATAGCAACAGTAAAGATAAATGTTTTTGGGTTTTTGTAATAGTTGTAACAGTAGCAACGGAAAAGTAAATAAGCGAAGAACAATATGTGAAAAGCTCGTAGGCAATGGATCAGTGATGGATAATTATGCCGGATGCGATTCCTCATGCAATAGTTATAACATAGGGTGATATAGAACTAGCTCCAATTCATCAATGTAATGTAGGCATGTATTCCGTAAATAGCCATACGTGCTTATGGAAAAGAACTTGCATGACATCTTTTGTCCTATCCTCCCGTTGCAGCGGGGTCCTAGCAGAAACTAAGGGATATTAAGGCCTCCTTTTAATAGAGAACCGGGCCAAAGCATTAACACATAGTGAATACATGAACTCCTGAAACTACGGTCATCACCGAGAAGTATCCCGATTATTGTCACTTCGGGGTTGTCGGATCATAACACATAATAGGTGACTGTAGACTTGCAAGATAGGATCAAGAACACACATATATTCATGAAAACATAATAGGTTCAGATCTGAAATCATGGCACTCGGGCCCTAGTGACAAGCATTAAGCATAGCAAAGTCATAGCAACATCAATCTCATCACATAGTGGATACTAGGGATCAAACCCTAACAAAACTAACTTGATTACATGGAAAATCTCATCCAACCCATCACCGTCCAGCAAGCCTACGATGGAATTACTTATGCACGGCGGTGAGCATCATGAAATTGGTGATGTAGGATGGTTGATGATGACGACGACGACGAATCCCCCTCTCCAGAGCCCCGAACGGACTCCAGGATCATCCCTCTCGAGAGAGATTAGGGCTTGGCGGCGGCTCCCTGTCGTAAAACGCGATGAAACTTTCTCTCTGATTTTTTTCTCCCCGAGACGGAATATATGGAGTTGGAGTTGACGTCGGTGGAGGTCCAGGGGGCCCACAAGATAGGAGGCTGCGCCCTAGGGGGGGCGCCCCCTGTCTCGTGGACAGGCTGTGGGGCCCCTGGCATTAATTATTTCGCCAAAAATTCTTATTAATTCCAAAAAGTGCCTCCGTGGATTTCCAGGACATTCCGAGAACTTTTCTTTTCTACTCATAAAACAACATCATGGTAGTTCTGCTGAAAACAGCGTCAGTCCGGGTTAGTTTCATTCAAATCATGCAAATTAGAGTCCAAAACAAGGGCAAAAGTGTTTGAAAAAGTAGATACGTTGGAGACGTATCACGAAGAAGAAGCATCACAATCACACGGGGTCAGGTGGCTACCTCAAAGCCCGACCTTTGTGGGACAAGGCTGAAAATGTCCTGATTGCTAAAGGGGTCGAACCAGAGACATTGAACTGGCCAGACCGTTGCCGGACTTGGTTCTTCGGGGTTGGCGGAACCTTGGACCCTGTATCAGGGAAGTGAGTTTGGACGGAAGAGCAAATGCGAATACCCGTCACAAGGCTTCAGGAGTATATCGAGAAACCGCAGCAAGGGACGTTCTTTCCAGAAAGAGAGAATGACGAGCTCACAATGTCCCCCGGGAATCCTGAGCACCCTGGACGGACACGAGGTACGCCAGGCTCCCTTCCATGGAAGTCTGGGTTTCCGGACGCAGAGGGTTACAAAAGCCAGGAGAGGAGGAAGAAAGTAGAGCATAGCCAACTGCAGGCGCTGCACGAAAGGGTACGAGGGCTAGAGGAACGAGAAGCAGATCGCAGCGAACGACCTGTCGAAGGTTCCCTTGAAGCTACCCCACCATCTCAGCGGAGAAGCAGCGTGGCTTCCACCGAGCAGACTCAGCAGCTGGAGCTTGTCTTCATGGCTCCTGCTAGCTACCCCGTGGATGCTATCACGGAGTCTCAACATTGCCACCTTATGGCGCGATGGATGACATTGAAAGTCAAGGCGGTTGTTGGCTCCTGCTAGCTACCCCTGGCATAACACCACAGCCGGTCGATTCCAGAGGATATGCTAGGGTGATGGTGGATCAAATAATGGACGGATTTGAGGACCTTGAGATTGACCACCCTACGAGTGAAGGGGAGATTCGGCTGGGTTCTTCTCTGAAGACTCCATGCCTATGGCGGAAGGAGCTCATCAACCTTCCGAACTGGACGCCTCCGCCTCCTCCTCGTCATCCGGCGAGTCAGGGCACTCCGGCTCCTCCCCCGCCTCCTCCTCCGCCTCCTTCTCCGGCGAGTGATCAGGGCACTCAGCCTCCTTCTCCGGCGCGTGGAGGCACTCCGCCTCCTTCTCCGCCTGCGCCAGCGCGCCCGAGCAGCTAGCCTCCTCCTTCTCCGCCTCGTCAACAAGGGCGGAAGAGATCCGCCGCCGTTCCGGCTGCTCCGGCGCATCGTCTTTCTCCTCCGCCTCGTAAGAAAGGAAAGACAGCCGCAGCCACTCCGTCCGCTCCAGCGTCTAGTAGTACAACCAGAGGCAGGCAATGCAGATATGGTCCTTCTTTGAAGACTCCATAGAAGTTACAATACGAGAGGAGCCAGGAGGAAAACACTAAGATCGTGCAAGCCGAAGTGACCAACTTCTTTGAAGGGGTCAAAGCAAACAAAAATCCACCTCTGGAGGAGAAGATAGATCAGGTAAAAGCGAAACATACTCTGGCTGCCCTGAAGAAACCACCAAAGTCTCCGATGAAAGGCAACTATGAGCGCATTCTTACAAAGTCATTTATCGAAGCGGAGCGGTCGGGAAGTACTGTCAGCGGTCAAAGGTTAGCAGAATGACGAGCTGGGAAAAAAGTTGCCCAGCTCGGCGAACAAGCGAACCAATCGTTACCCCCGCTCCAGGTGTCTAGCGTCGTCGCTAATCATCCGGGCGAGACAATAGTGCCCGGTTATGACGATCTTGGAGATTACCTGCCCGACGATGCACATTTTGATTTCTTGGAGGTGGACGAACACAAATACGTGTACGGGAAGCCTCTCGTCAAAGATGAAAGATCTCTAACAACGATGATGCGAAGATTCCATGATTGGTACATGAAAACCTGCAGAGAGTCTGAGGGGAGGAATATTTTGACGCTGAGAGTTAGAGAGGAGCATGACCTCGTTGGAATTGAACTGTTGAATGTTCCATTTGAGGAGTTCTTCGCATTTTTCAATCTAAAGGCCCTCGATAAATTAGTGATCACTTGCTACTGCCTGTAAGTACTACTTCTGTCATTAAGTCTCTATATATAGGTCAGCCGTTTCATTGCTTGTATTTTTAACTATCCTCACTATATTATGCAGACTGAAGATCGCCGAATTGAAGAAAAGACAAATCGGTGATATTGGGTTCATTAACACAAATCTCATAGATGCATATATGGTTGAATTTTAGGCCAAAGATACCGAGGCCAAGCTGCTACAATCCTTTGTATTAAATAAAAACAAAGCTATAATACTCTTCCCTTATGAATTCCAGTGAGTGTTACTGTCTTGTGCATATTCTGTTTCCCTTATTAGTTGAGGTTATAGTAATGTAATTGATGAGTTATGCATGCGTGCGTAGCTTTCACTATATTTTCCTAGAGACTAAGCTTAAGCAGGGACTAGTAACCGTCTTAGACTCAAGATGAAAAGATCCCAAGGAGTATGCGGACATGACTAAAATTCTAGAGAAGTAAGTTAAGTCGATCATTATCGCACCATATCGGCAACTTCAATTTCTTCATTTCCTGATATCAAGTAATTGTTTTCTTTGTCTGGCAGAGTTTGGAAAATATTCACCTCAAAAACTCCGGGACTGCCGAAGAAGCTGGAATTTAGACACCCGAAAGTAAGTACTATAATAGCATGTTCCATGCATCTCCTACTGATTCAAACGCTAGTTTCATCAATACCATTTAGCATGCTTGCTAATTATCAGTTTGATTGACCTCTATTTCTTGTATAGTGGTTGTGGCAGGAACAAGGGAATAATTACCGTGGATAGTACATCTGCGAGTCCATCCGCCACACGACCTGTGAGCGGGGCTACTCTGACAAACAATATGAAGTGCGTAAATAATAATATTCACAATTTTATTTTATTACCATCATTTGTGTTCAGTTTCATTTATTCATATATATGTATTGACCCCCTTCTTCAAATTAGATATTTCGGATGCGGGATGAACTCCTATCACCAGATCGTATGCGAGGAATTCAAGAGGAATTGGCGGCATTCTTTCTTGACCACGTGACCGCTAAAGACGGAGAATACTATGTGGAACCTGATCAGTTCGATTTTAATTAGGAGATTACATTGTAAGAGATACTTATATTGTATATATATAGCCAGTAGCGTCAGATAGATATACGAGAACTTGTTGTTCGACCAATCTCTCAGAGATGGAGAGGTGGTCGATATCACTTCTCTTTGTATGCATCTGTTCATGACGATCTTCTGTTTTTTTCATTTGCTTACTAGCTAGCGTGTCTAGTCCTCTCTATACGTATAGTACGTAGCGGCGACCAAGCACGGAGATAAGAAATGACACTTCTCTCTATTAATTAGCTAGCTAACATAATATATGAAACACCTAA
>NC_041385.1:822416295-822426840 GCF_002162155.2 Triticum dicoccoides
CACTGAAATGCTGACGCGTGGATGCCCATTGGTCCCGGTTGGTGCCACCAATCGGGACCAAAGGGCCTCCTGCCTGGGCTCGCTGTACCGGTCACATGGAGGCCCATCTGTCCCGGTTCGTGTAAGAACCGGGACTAAAGGCCAAGGGCATTAGTAACGACCTTTTAGTCCCGGTTCCAAAACCGGGACAGAAGGCCCCCACGAACCGGGACAAAAGGCCCTTTCTCTACTAGTGGAATGAATGAAAGTACTACCTCAACACATCTCATAATATTGAAAGCATAATCTTGTAACTTGATCATTTACCCGAAGCCGTTGCTGGTTCACCGGCCGACTAGTGATACTCCGGCGCGCGATTCAACCTTCACGCACATGGTGATGAAATGAATGCGGTGGCACAGCCATGTACTCCAGATCGACGCAGTTGTTAGGATTTAGATCTGGGTCATGCCGGGGAGGGTGTGGTCGGCAACGAGGTAGGAAGGAAGCATACCGTGGAACAAATTGAATCTGGAAACGGGCGGATCGGATACAAGGAGTGGCGAACTGGCGATGGCGATGTCGATGGCGAACTCGGAGGGAGGTGTGCGTACTGGAGAGACAATGGAGGTGATTGGGAGAGACGGAATAGACTTCTTTTTTTGCGTGGTAATACGTGTCTTATATAGAACAATGCTCAAGTTATAAGGCACGTAAGTACCGACCATACATGACTGAAAAGATAGGAAAATCCTATGCAAAATACCAGCGCCTGTTCCTTTTCTTCGACGCCACCGAAGCGGCCACCAAAGAGAAAAAAGACAGATCACCTCTTCACCCAAGGTCGATGCGGCTCCATCGCTGATCAACTGCTTTGCGGACCTCCAAAGTAGTTTGCCAGAAGCAAAATCATAGCCGTTGAATGAGTCAGACCGGGGCAACATGTTCCCGGACACGCCATCGAACTTCAGAACTGAAACCCCCGCATGACGATGACGTCGGAGGAGGAAATCAGTATTGTCAACCTTCAACCACAGACCCAGCACAAGATACTCCATCTTCCAGCTGTCACTTGCATAGACAACCGCCTACGCATACTCCTGAGCAACAAAACCTTCCTGCTCCCCCATGACGTCGGAGACAACGCCACAACAACGGGGACAGAGTAGAAGGAGAGACACACACCTGATGGAGTCGTCGCTGCCGCCTCGCCAAAACCATCCATGAACCCTAACACTGTCAATCTGAGGGATCGGCAAAGACACGATGCCATCAACTCCGAGAAGCCGCCATGAAGGACACCGCCGGTGTGGGAGCGGAGTTGAGGCAGATTTATTTGTCCGGACATCGCTCCCACCATCCCAACGACGCACCATGACACAGAAATCCAAAATCTATCTACAGAGCGGAGCAGCGGCCAAAGGGAGAGGGGCCAGCGACCCGGCCGATGGAGATCGAAGGAAAGAACTCGCCTCCCTAGTCGCCTGGTGGTGGCGGCGGCTGGGGTAGGAAAACGATGAGACGGAATAGACTAGATGAGGGGAGATGTGAACCTGTGCGTGCGTGCTATATGGGTGGTTAGTAATGCGTGATATACGGAGAATTAGCATTTGTTTATCTCCATCGTAGGATTAAACCAGAATCGACGCATATCGAGTGGTCTGGCATGGGCTTCATATCAGACTACTGGTGGGAAGTGTTTCCCTTTTAACATGCTTACTCTTACCTTCCCTTTTCACATGAGAGATAAGAGTACATAATGGTTTGAGCCATTAAGTAGATGTCTGATTAATTCTTATCTTCTTACCTCCTATGTCAAAAGAGGGGGGTAAGAGGGAGCATGCCAAAATTAGTCAGTGCATCATTATGATGCATAGGCCACATGACTTATTCTCCTTTTTCCACTAAACCTGACTCGTATATGTTGGAAAAATTAGCAATTTTTTGATTAATCTAGTCCAGAAATAAATTATGAACATGACATTGACAATATTAAACTCAGACAGATATCTTATCATGTCATACTAGACATAGCAGAATTTTTTTTGTGAAACAGCTAGTACGACCAACACAAAATAAACAGGAGCAGGATAAACAGCTTATAACCTTCGGTCGGCCAATTCATGGCAGCGGCGGTCTCCTCGGCAGGCTTCTTCTAGGCTTTGGTTTGCTGGCTTATGGTGATGACGAGAATGATGAGGATGTAGTCCAAGTAGCGGACAAAGACGAGCAACGGCGAGCAGTCGCGTCGAAGACGCCCCAAAAGCCTAATCGCCCTTCTCCCGGCGCAAGATCGCACTTGGAGGGGTTCAGAAAGCCTTCTCTCTCATGCAACCGTGTACGCGGTGGACAAGATGTGGGAACCAGAAGCAGAATGATGGTGTGTGATATTGGATAGAGAAGATGCGATATGATCTAGGTGAAAGCTAGGATTGCCGATGCATAGGTCTCAGCTCGACTCGTTCACGAAATACGACACACACTCACAGACGAGGTGGGCGGCGAAGGAGGAGCACGCGTGTACCACACTTTTTTTAAGTTCCAATAGAACGTGGAAGAGAAACTCTTATGAAGAGGTCTCAACTCTCCTCCACTTGTGAGGTGAGACTAGACTTCTGACCATCATGTCACGACACCCACATGAGCCCTTAGAGATTTTTTTGAAATTGTTTTGTGGTACATATTTTTGATACTTTTTAAATTGGATAAGTTTTTGTTTATGAACTTATATTTTGTGTGTGTATGTCTACCTTGTAAGTAGTCTTTGGATACAACATGAAGTTAACCTTTTGTATGCATCTAGCTTTTTGTATGGTGGTTTCATACTAAAAAAATGTGCAACTAAATTACTAAAATATTTACAAGTAATATTTCTTTGGTAATCTATGGTGTACGTACCTATATCTAAATTTTCATCTTCCTATATTGGAATTGGTGGAAATTATAAAAAAATTAAACCACTCGCAAAACTTTTATTCAGACGTTGGTGAAAACTATAATTAAAAAAAATCATAGAGGACACACACATGTGCAATCCTCACTTATTTTCGAATTTCATCACGTTACAGCCCACGGACGGAGTTGTGCTAGTGCAACAGGCCAGCTGAGTGCAGCGTAGAAGGGGGAATCCTATTCCACGCGTAGGTCGCCACATAGGGGAGCTCCTGTTCGGCGCCTTAAGCGCCCGAACAGGTAGCTGGCGCCCACCTCTTTTTTGGGCCGGCCTGCAGAAGAAAAGCACAGCAAACATAAAGCCAGAAAAACATAAAAACGTCTCCTCCAGGATTAGAACTTGGATGGCCACATCGTTCGTCAAGCCGGGCTAACGACGAGAACCAGTGAACACTTGTGATTGACACTCAACACTTGTGATTGATAATAACACTAACTATATAAGATCAAGTGTGTGCGCGCTATTTATTAACCACTTAGATTTTTTTTAAACGTGATTTTGAAAAAGTTCATCAACTTCGCAACAAAAGATCGTCATTTTGGAAGAAAAGTTCACAAACATTAAAAACTTCATCATTTTTTAAGAAGAGTTCACAAGCTTAAAAAAAGCTCATCGATTTAAAAAAATGCAAAAGTGAAAAAAGTTCATCAGTTTAGATTAAGAAATCATCAATAATGACAAAGGTTCATCGATTTTGACAAAAAAGTTCATCGAGTTTGAAAATTAGTTCACCGATTTTGAAAAAAGTTCACAAATTTGAAGATTTTTTTTTCAAAGAAGTTCATCAGGTTTGAAAAAAGTTCATGGGATTTGAAAAAGGTTCATCGGATTTGAAAAAATCTCATCAAATTTGAAAAAAAATCATCAAGATGAAGAGAATGTTCATGAAATTCAAAAAAAGTTCATCTATTTGGAAAAATGTCGAAGGATTTAAAAAAGTTCAACTAACCAAGAAGAAGGATATCTTTTTTCTGTTCGAACAAAGAATAAAGAAAGAACAAAACCGTTCAGAATAAGAAAAAGGTGAAAAATGAAAAAATGAAAAAAGAAATAGAAAAAAGGAAAAGACGTAAGAAGAAAAGGAGGAAGAAGCAGTACAAAGCAGCTAACGCGGGATGGTGGAGTGGTTAGTGCATTGCGTTACCGACCGAGAGGTCGCATGATTGGATTGCAAGTAACTCCTGTGCGCTTTTTTGGTTTACAGCAGGAAAAAATGAAAAAGATGGGGTGAGCCAAGCTAATGTGGCTGCAGGCGCCTGCAGCGCCAAATAGGTTCTGCCGCTACGTAACGATCTAGCGCATAACACTGTCATGCACGTGGTCCTGTTATAGACCGGCTCATTCTTACTTTTTCCTACATACAGGTCATGGGAAGGTTCTAGAGCCTTCCGTGAGCTGTTTTTTCTTTCTTTTTAGTTTTTCTTTCCCGTTTTCGTTTCTTCATGTCATTTCTGTTTTTACTTTTTTTATTTTTCCTGTTGCGATGAAAATTTTCAAATCTGTGAAAATTATCAAATCGGTATTTTTTTTATGAAATCATGAACTTTTTGAAAATCATGAATATTTTTCAAATCCATTTTTTAAACCGTTATAATTCTCTCAATTTGCGAAAAAATATTAAACCATACACATTTTTCTAATTAACAAACTATTTTTCAAATCCTAATTTTTTTTCTATCTTTTGAAAACTTTTTTAAATTGAGTATATTATTTTGAAACTTGTGAATTTGTTTTTGAATCGATGAATTGTTTTTGAATTGATGAACATATTCTTAATTGATGAACATGTTTTGAAACGATGAACATTTTTCTGAAACAATTAACATTTTCTGAAATTAAGGATCATTTTGTGTAAACGTTTTTAAAATTGGCCAATGTTTTTTTTTGAATTGGCCAAATTGTGTTCAAATTTATGAACATTTTCTAATACATGAACATTTTATCATTTCAGGATTTATTTTCCAAACTTCCCTTTTTTAAAATTAAATTTTTTTGATATCCTGAATTATTTGAAAAATGAAAATAGAAAAAAAGAAAAAAAGAAAAAGGAAAACAAAATGAAAACACAAGGATGCGTCCTGGCCCGCTCATGGGCCGACCCAATAGGGACTCGCGGGAGCGGAGGACGTGCGTGTTAGCTCGTTCGCTTGGGTTGGGAAAACTCTATTCTCAATAAAATGCAAACAAAGAATTTGACTTTCTTAGTCTGATTTAGAAGCAAATTTCTATAAAATTCAAAATCAAATATAAATATTTCTATAGTTTCTAGAAAATGCCATGTCTCGAGTCTTGGCATATATGCCCATGGCATAATGGAGGACTAAATAAAAAAATATTGTGCATTAAAATCAAATTGTAACAAAAAATCATTAAATGGATATAAATGCCCATGTATGTCAATTCCTATGGTAGGGGAGTTCAAGGCTAGGCTACTTATGCTTATTAAAACCATGGCACTGAGACAAAGAATCCATTTGCTATTCTAATATTCTGGTACGTAAAAAAATGCACTAGCGAGTCACATGCAATATAGGAGGTCCCGCATAGAAGTGCCAATTGTGTGTTGTCCCTGCCATTCTTGGGAGTAGACTAGACAAAGCTAGTGCTATGTATCGCCAAATGCATCACTATCGCTGAGATCGCCCACGTGGTGTACCCTGGACCCGTCCATCAAAGGTTACAAAACGTTCTTCTCGCTGTTTTTTCAAAGCTTTTCGGGAGTTTCCAAGCCCGCTTTCGGAAGTTTTCGGATTGGGTTTTTTTTCATGTCAGTTTTTGGACCAGTTTTTCTTATATTTTCCCCTGCTGGTTATTCATTTTTTCCATTCGTTTGTGCTTCTTTCGTGGGTTTTCCATTTTGATTTCTTATTTATTTTCATTTTAATATTTAAATTCACATTTTTGTTTCTAAACTTTTTAAAAAATATTTCTTGTAATCCATGAATGTTTTTGAAATTTATGATTATTTATTTCACACACTTTTTTAAAATTCAAGATTGTTAGAAAATTCATGAACATCTTTTTAATTCATGATTTTTTTTTTGTAATTTTTTGAGTTCATGTACATTATTCAAATCAACAAAAAAATTCAAACTCGAGAAGATTTTTGTATTCATGAATAGTTTTTTGAATCCACAAAAGAATTTGAATTTGTGCATATTTTTTGAACTTACAATTCTCTTAGTTACCTTACATTGTTTGAATTCATGAACAGTATTTCGGATCCACGTACATTTATTGAATTCATGATTAATTTTTGAAGTCACATTTTTTATTCACAAATATTTTCTAAAGTCGGTATTTTTATTTAATTCATGAATTCTTTTTGACTTCCCGAACATTGTTGGAATTTAATAATTTTATTAATTCAGAAAAAAATCATGAAATATTTTTCATTCATAATTTGTTTGAATTTTTAATTTTTTATATTTTTAGTTTTCTCGAGTGTGGTAGATAAAAGAAATGAAAAATTCAAAAAAAATTGTGCTTGCTAGGCTGTCAAAATTTTCATGGGCCGGATCACCAACAAAAAGGAATGCATTGGCGATCATGAGACAAGGTTGTTGTCTCAAATAATCCCGGCGGTACGGGATTTCGTGATGTTCCTCCCTTCAATGATGCGATGCTCGGAAAACAAGCCTGGAGACTACATGAAAATCCAACGAGTCTTTGTGCCCGTGTTTTGAAGGGAAGATACTTCTCTAGTAATGATTTCCTATTGGCCAGATGCTCAAAAGGTGCCTCCCCCACTTAGAAGCCCAACATGTGTGGTCGCACTGTGCTTCAGCAAGGCCTTTTCAAACGGGTCGGTCATGGAGAGGATACTAGCATATGGAATGATCGATGGATTGTCACTACTGAGAAAGGTTTATAGATGAACCCAAATGAGTGGCGGGTGAGGCGTGGCACCCGCCACAGCTATTTTTTAAAACAAGCTGTGGCGGGTGTTAAGAAATGCTCACCACTACTACACAAGTAATTGTGGCAGGCGTGGCCGAGGATTCACCCCGGCTATGTGATTTCTAATTCCTTCATGGCTGACAAGAAGCGGTGGTTAGTGTAGGTTCACGCCCACCATGGTTTCCTTGCGCAGCTGTGGCGGGCAGCTGCTAGTGCCCCCACAACTATATTTAGGTACCCACGTGCCAAACATTTTCAAAAAAAAAAAAATTCAAAGTGCGCAGTGGCGGCTTTTGATTGTCGCCCGCCACAGCTATATTTGGTCAAGTTGCCGCCTACGGCGCATGTACTGCGGTGGCGGGCTTTGCCCTGCGCCCGTCACTGCTACACATGACCTTATCCACCGCATCCCTCCACCCGCAGCAATCAGATCTCATTCCAAACGCAAACATCTCTTTCTCCCCTCTGTCTCGCCATCGCCAGCGTTGTGGCGTCGCCACCGGCAAGGTTGCAGTCGGCCGCCTCGAACGGCGTCGAGGAGACAATCTTCCCCATCGCCCGCGTCGTCTGTCCCCACCTTGAACTTCGTCTGCATCGTCGTGCAATGCTACCTCAAACTACTTCCTCGTGACCGTTTCCCGCGCCTTCCTCCGCATCCAACGTCATCCTCGTCTCCGTCGAACTCGCCGTCCGCTGACGCCTCCGCCATCGACCTCGGCCTCGTCCAGCCCGCCGTCTGACTCTGGCGTGGTAAGCACACCTCTCTTCTCTCTATTAATGGTGATTCTATTAGTGTAGTTAAAATGTCCTACATTTGGATAAAAATATAGTACAACATTTTATTAGTGTAGTTAAAATTTGTTGTATGATGTACCTTTGAATCTTCATAAGTAAATGTCTTAAAATTGAATGTTTGTGCTACATAGAATGTATTACATATGGACGAACAAATAGTACAATATTTTTTTCATGATGCAAGGGTATTCGTGGGAGTGCCAATGTTTTTGCGAAGCATGTATTAAGTTCCGTTTCGCTTAATTTCTGGCACTCAGTATGTCCAATTTCTATCAAAGGGCATACAATTTTTTTCGTAAATTTATTACCTTTTTATGGACGAGCTACTTACAAAGGCATCTAAATGTTTTATCTATGTCAACTTTAATGTAATTTAGATGGAGAAGCCAAGACGTCTCGTTAGGACTCCTAAACCCACAGACGGAATTCCTACTGCCGTAGACATAATCACGAGGGTGGCTCAGTACATGGAGATCGTGCTCGCGTCATTAAAAGTGCTCGAGCATCCATCGAGAGCGCTCAGGTATATTCCGAGAGCACCAGAGCAGCTGCTGAGAGCGCTAGAGCAGACGCCAATAGCGCGCGAGCAGCCCTCGAAGCTGCGAGGACCACCCAAACCAAGATCGCGAAGATGATGGAAGACAAGGATAGCGCATGATGGAGCTAAACTTTTACTTCTGAACAACTAGTGCACTGCCTTCATGTGATCTATATGATCGATGCGTGTGAACTTAATTTCTATGTTGCTATGATGGAGCTAAACTTTTTCTTCCGAACTAGTAGTGAAGTGTGCAACGTGGTCATTTGTATCGTCTATGATGCTACGAAGATTATGATGTGACTTTTCTCTATGTGATTGGATAACTATGATATTGACTTGTTAGCTTGTTTATTTATTTACGTAGATGAAGTGGAACTAGTATGTGGTGTACACCGGAAGGAATCTTGAAATTTATGACTCATGGAAGATATGCAAGGAACAAGTGGACAGTTACAAGAACAACTGCTATAAAGAATATAAGACTAAAAAAGAAGCTGAGGATCATTATGCCAACTACGTCAGCAAAGAAACTAAGGATTATTGTGCCAACTACGTCCGCAAAGAGAAAAATCAACTATAAATTATGCAAGACCGTGTGTACAAGTGGACGAGTAAAGAATTTGATTATCTTTATCTAGCTTATTGTCATGATGGTATTGTTGTTATCATGAGGTCTTATATGTATGTGTACTAATGATGCGACATGAGTTTTTGTACTCTAATGCGTACATCTATTTCTATGAAATTTAGGTTATTATTATGTTAAATGTAATGTGTATGATCGCTTACATTATTCGTATGTTGTAATGTGTATTGGCTGCTGAAAGGGCAGGCGGCTGAAGAGGTAGTTATGGCGGGTGCCACAAAAGGCCCGCACAACTAATAATATAAACCAATGACTGGAAAAGAGGAATACCCGCCACTGCAGAGACTCTATCAGTGGCGAGCGCGTGCCCGCCACCGATGGCATTATAGCAGTGAGGGAAGGCCAGTGGCGGGCGCCCCTAGGATCCTGGCCCGCCACTGCTAAACACTCCTGCAGTAGTGTGCTGATACTCCAACTATATGCGACCTATGGGTGGCGAATCTCATTGACACCACACTGGGTCAGGTGGAGGGTACTCAATGGTCTCTTTCCCTCTCTGACTTTGCGTAAGAAAGTCTTTATCATGCGCTGATCACATGTGGTTACGCAAAATACTTTGGGTGGCACTATTAGAACAAAGGGGACTAATACTCCCACGATTACATCCTCTGACATGGGCGGGAGATTTCATTGTGTCGGACATTATCAAGAAGGAGGACACAACGATTTTTGTCACAATCATGTAGTGCATCTGGTCCAGCAGAAATAAATTTACTCATGGCGAGGAAATGTTCTAGCCGCTGCGATCGAAGGCGCTATGCAAGACCATGGATGTGGCCAAGAGTGGAGGGGTGAATAGCTGCTTTAATATAATTATGGTTTAGGCTTGAACAAGTGCAGAATAAAACTAACGTTTAATTTGTCAAGCACAAAAACCTAAATCGACTAGGCTCACCTATGTGCACCAACAACTTATTCTAAGCAAAATAAACAACTAAGTGATAGCAGAGAGGGAAGGAGATAATCGAGGCACGCGGAGACGAAGATGTATCCTAAATTTCACACCCTTGTGGATGCTAATCCCCGTTTGAAGCGGTGTGGAGGCACGATGCTCCCTAAAAGCCACTAGGGCCATTGTAATCTCCTCACGCCCTTTGCACAATGCAAGATGTCGTGATTCCACTAAGGGACCCTAGAGGGCGGCTATTGAACCCGTGCAAACGGTTAGGGAACATAGCATGCAATTTCAAAAAAAATCCTACCCTCACGGAAGATCTATCTAGGAGATGCATAGCAATGAGAGGGGGAGAGTGTGCCCCCGTACCCTTGTAGACCGAAAGCGGAAGCATTAGTTAACGCGGTTGATGTAGTCGGACGTCTTCACGATCCAACCGATCCAAGTACCGAACGTACGGCACCTCCGTGTTCAGCACACGTTCAGCTCGATGACGTCCATCGAACTCTTGATTCAGTAGAGGGTCGAGGGAGAGTTCCGTCAGCAAGTCGGCATGGTGACGATGTTGATGATGTGATCCGCGCCTAAGCACTACGACGCTATGACCGGAGGAGTAAACTATCGAGGGGGTCACCGCACACGGCAAAGAGAGCAATTGATGTGCCTTTGGGGTGCCCTTGCCCATGTATATAAAGGAGGGGAGGAGGGGGAGGCTGGCCTAGAGGTGGCGCGCCAAGGGGGGAGTCCTACTAGGACTCCCTAGTCCTAGTAGGATTCCCCCTTCTTTTTTCGGAGTGGGAAAGGGGAAAGAAGTGGAGAGGGAGAAGGAAAAGGGG
>NC_041385.1:822427098-822460295 GCF_002162155.2 Triticum dicoccoides
TGCGCCACCTCCTGGCCGCTGCCGCCTCTCTCCACTAAGGCCCATGTAGGCCCATTAACTTTCCCGGAGGTTTCGGTAACCTTCCGGTACTCTGAAAAATGTCTGAACCTCTCCGAAACTTTTTTGGTGTCCGAACATAACCTTCCAATATATCAATCTTTACCTCTCGACCATTTCGAGACTCCTCGTCATGTCTGTGATCTCATCTGGGACTCCGAACAAACTTCGGTCATCAAAAACACATAACTCATAATATAAATCATCATCAAACGTTAAGTGTGCGGACCCTACAGGTTCGAGAACTATGTAGACATGCTCGAGAAACATCTCTGATCAATAACCAATAGCGGAACCTGGATGCTCATATTGGCTCCTACATATTCTACGAAGATCTTTATCGGTCAAACCGCACAACAACATACGCTGTTCCCTTTGTCATCGGTATGTTACTTGCCCGAGATTCGATCGTCGGTATCGTCATACCTGGTTCAATCTCGTTACCGAAAAGTCTCTTTACTCGTTCCGTAATGCATCATCCCGCAACTAACTCATTAGTCACATTGCTTGCAAGGCTTATAGTGATGAGCATTACCGAGAGGGCCCAGAGATACCTCTCCGATACACGGAGTGACAAATCCTAATCTCGATCTATGACAATCAAACAAACACCTTCAGAGACACCTACAGAGCATCTTTATAATCACATAGTTACGTTGTGACGTTTGATAGCACACAAGGTGTTCCTCCGGTATTCGGGAGTTGCATAATCTCATAGTCAGAGGAACATGTATAAGTCATGAAGAAAGCAATAGCAATAAAACTTAATGATCATTATGCTAAGCTAACGGATAGGTCTTGTCCATCACATAATTCTCTAATGATGTGACCGCATTCATCAAATGACAACACATGTCTATGGTCAGGAAACATAACCATCTTTGATTAACGAGCTAGTCAAGTAGAGGCATACTAGGGACACTTTGTTTTGTCTATGTATTCACACATGTGCTAAGTTTCCGGTTAATACAATTCTAGCATGATTAATAAATATTTATCATGATATAAGGAAATATAAATAACAACTTTATTATTCCCTGTAGGGAATATTTCCTTCACAACGGCAACCCCTGGGGGCGGTCACCGGTACCCGTATGCTTTAGCAACCCTTGGGGGCGGTCACCAGAACCCGTACAAATTGCTCGGGGCAATATCGACAACTTAATTGGAGACCCTGAAGTTTGTCCCGGAGCTTTCCACCAGAATGATTGAGCTTCACGACACCAACCGTCTAGCGCACCAAAGCACCCAAGAGGAACAAGCTCAAAGGTGCTCAAACACCAAAGAGTAATAAGCTTCTAACATTCACTTCCACGTATCAACGTGGAGAACTCAAACAGATGCACCAAATGCAATGGCAAGGGCACACTGAGTGCTCAAGTCCTCTCCCAATCCCACCATAACAATTAATGCTATGGAGGAAAATGACAGGAAGAACGAAGAAGAGAACACAATGAACTTCAAGATCTAGATCCAAGGGGTTCCCCTCACATAGAGGAGAAAGTGATTGGTAGAAATGTGGATCTAGATCTCCTCTCTCTTTTCCCTCGAGAACTAGCCAGAATCACTGGAGGGATTCAAAGATAGCAAGCTCGAAGAAGGTCAACAATGGGGGAAGAACACAGGCTAGAAGGATTTGGTTCATTAGGAAAGAATACCCCCTTTAATAAGAACCCCCAAATCCAATCGTTATATGCACACGTCATACACAAGCGGTAGTACTACTCCTAGGAGCGGTACTACCGCTACAGGCCAAGTAGTATAGAGAAATGATAGTACTAGGAGGCGACAGAGCGGCAGTACCGTGCGGTACTACCGCGCCCTACTATCGTCCTAGTACCACGAGAGCAGAAAGACTACAGTAGCCCAAAAATAACCGCTAGTGGCAATGGCAGTAGACTTACGATAGTACCAATGCGGTACTACCGTCCCCCTACTACTGTGCTGTTGCCACTCATTTCCAGGAGCACGAAAACAAGCAGAAGAGAGTGCGTTAGCTCATAGAAAAAGTACCACATGGGTGGTACTTGATACGTCTCCAACGTATCTATAGTTTTTGATTGTTCCATGCTGTTATATTATCATTCTTGGATGATTTACAATAATTTTATAGTCATTTTATATCATTTTTTGTACTAACCTATTGACATAGTGCCTAGTGCCAGTTGTTGTTTTCTACATGGTTTTCACATCGCAGGAAATCAATATCAAATGGAGTCCAAACACAACGAAACTCCTAGAGGATTTATTTGGGCCAGAAGACATCCAGTGAGCCAAGGAAGCACCTAGGGGTGGCTCGAGGGGAGCAGCACCCACCAGGGCGCGCCAGGAGGCCCAGGCGTACCCTGGTTGGTTGTGCCCACCTCAGGTGCCCCCTGAACCGCCTCTTTGCTCTATAAATACCCAAATATTCTGGAAACCCTAGGGGAGTCGATGAAAATCATTTTCAGCCACCGCAGAGTCCAGAACCACCAGATCCAATCTAGACACCGTCATGGAGGGGTTCACCACTTCCATTGGTGCCTCTCCGATGATGCGTGAGTAGTTCTTTGTAGACCTACGGGTCCATAGTTAGTAGCTAGATGGCTTCCTCTCTCTCTCTCTCTCTCTCTCTCTCTTGATTATCAATACAATGGTCTCTTGGAGATCCATATGATGTAAGTCTTTTTGCGGTGTGTTTGTTGGGATCCAATGAACTTCGAGTTTATGATTAGATCTATGTTTTTATCCATGAAAGTTATTTGAGTCTTCTTTGATCTCTTATGTGCATGATTGCTTATAGCCTCGTATTTCTTCTCCAATATTTGGGTTTTGTTTCGCCAACTTGATCTATTTATCTTGCAATGGGAAGAGGTGCTTTATAGTGGGTTCGATCTTACAATGCTTGACCCCAGTGATAGAAGGGGAACCGACACGTATGTATCGTTGCTACTAAGGATAACAAGATGAGATCAATATCTCCGCAATAGATAAACGGATCTCGTCTACATCATTTCATCGTTCTTATTGCATTACTCCGTTTTCCCATGAACTCAATACACTAGATGCATGCTGGATAGCGGTTGATGTGTGGAGTAATAGTAGCAGATGCAGGCAGGAGTTGGTCTACTAATCTTGGATGTGATGCCTATATAATTATCATTGTCTAGATATCGTCATGATTATTTGAAGTTCTATCAATTGCCCAATAGTTATTTTTTCCCCATCATTTGCTATTTTTCTCGAGAGAAGCCACTAGTGAAACCTACGGCCCCCGGGTCTCTTCTCATCATATTTGCCTTTGCGATCTATTTTCCCTTGCATTTATTTTTAGATCTATTAAAAAAATACAAAAATACCTTGCTGCAATTTATTTGTTCCGTGATCTATTTATCCTATCTACCACTTTTACCTCACGTTATTTGCCTATCTACAGGCATCGTACCCGGAAGGGATTGACAACTCCTTTAACACATCAGGTTGTGAGTATTTGTTATTTGTGTGCAGGTGCTGTTTACGTGGTGTGAGGAGGTTCTCCTACTGGTTTGATAACCTTGGTCTCATCGCTGAGGGAAATACCTACCGTCGCCATACTGCATCATCCCTTCCTCTTTGGGGAAATACCAACGTAGTTCTAGCAACATCAAAAGGAATTTCTGGCGCCGTTGTCGGAGAGGATCTTCAACATCAACTAGCTTCCTAATCACAAATCTCATCTCCTCGCAATTTACATTATTTGCCATTTTTCTCCCGTTTTCCTCTCCCCCACTTCACAAAAATTGGCCGTTTTCTTCGCCCTCTTTTTCGTTCACCGTTTTCTTATCAGATCTTTTATTTGCTTGAACTTGTCACCATGAGTGACTTTGGTATGGCAGAAACAGATGATGGCCTAACTCCTAAAATGGAGCATACGGGTAATCTGGATGCCAACACTTTTGTCTTGGGACAAGGGAATTTAATGGGAAAAGAACATATTCAAGATTTTTTCAATTGTGTCGGGAAATTAAGTCTTGATGATATTCCTATACTTAAAAGGATTAAAACTTATGCGGAAGCTATTTCGGCACTTGTTCTGAAACTTGAAACTAGATTTATTTGTACTCATCCTACCTTGCAAAGATTGGTCTATGAGTTGCCTGTTATAAAGGATCCTAAAGCTAAAAAGTTAGCCACTCTTGTTTTGATGAATGAATTTGACTACATAATACGGGAAGCTAGGGAAATCTTTGATTTTTATGGCATGAATCGTGAAAACCCCATGATATATGAAATTATTTATAATAGTGATTATGCTTTGAGACATTTGCTTGGAGATAACCAAATATTTTATGAGAATCTTAAAAAGCAAGTCCCCGTTTTAGATACGATCCAACAAGTTTTTAACGATGTTAATCAACACTATTCTTGGATCACTGCCAGAAATCAAAGGGGTTATGATAAAAAGCAACTTGATAGTGCTAAGGTTTCCATGGATAATGTGTTTTATGTCTTATTTACGAAGGCTCCCTACACAAATACCTCCAAGGGAAACAAGGATAAGAGGAACAAAACTTAGATCCTATGTGTTATGCCTATCTAGGGGCGTAAAATGATAGCGCTTGTTGGGAGGCAACCCAATGAATAAAATTTATTTTTGCTTTTTGCTTCCTGTTCTTGAGTGTTAGCACAATTATGCTACTGTTATGATTGTGTTTTTTGTTTTTCATTAGTGTTTGTGCCAAGCAAGGCCTTTGGGAAGACTTGGGTGAAATTTTATTTGATCTTGCTGAAAAACAGAAATTTTTGCGCTCACGAGATTATTTGTTATTTTTTTACATAAGAGCGATTTTGAGTTGTTTCTTTTTGAAGAGGTTTAATAGACAAATTCCTCACGTCCACCAATTTATTTTAGAATTTTTGGAGTTACAGAAGTATTGAAAATATTCAGATTGCTACAGACTGTTCTGTTTTTTGACAGATTCTGTTTTCTTTGCGTTGTGTGCTTGTTTTGATGATTCTATGGTTTTCTTTGATGAGTTTTTGCCATATAAAAGTTGGAATACAGTATATATAATGCAAAAAAACAAAACAAGAACAGGTTTGATACAGTACTTATAGTAGTGGATTGGTTTCTTATACTAACGGATCTCACGAAAGTTTTGTTTGAGTTTTGTGTGATTGGAGTTTTCAAGTTTTGGGTTATCTTACGATGGATGAAGGAATAAGGATAAGCAAAAGGCTAAGCTTGGGGATGCCCGAGGCACCCCAAGATAATATTCAAAGAAGTAGCAAGCAACTAAGCTTGGGGATTCCCCCGAGTGGCATCCCCGCTTTCTTCTAACAACCATCGGTATTTTACTTGAAACTATATTTTTATTCGTCACATGATATGAGTTTTGCTTGGAGCGTCTTGTATGATGTGAGTATTTTCCTTTTTTTTTGCTGTGTGTTTTAAGTGTTGAATCCTTGCTGGACACACCTTTTTGAGAAAGCCAAAAAATTATGCTATGCTTGCTCCTATGCTTCACTTAAATTTTTAGAGCCATGGATTTGCTCTAGTACTTCACTTATATCTTTTTGAGCACGGTGTGCTTTGTTAATTTTTAAGAAATGATCTCATGCTTCACTTAGATTTATTTGGGAGTTAGTAAGTTTTTAAGAAATTCTCTCTTGCTTCACTTAGATTATTTTGAGAGAAAGAAAAGAAAAAAAATTATGCTCATGTTCTTCACTTACATTTGTTTGAGCTTATCAAAAGCAACATATGAAAATAGTCCCAAAGTGATAGATATCCAACAAGGATATAATAAAAACTTTCATAAAGATCATTGGACAAAATAAAGTTGATTCTTAGAAATGGTTTTGAGATATGACCATATGATATGTGAGTCATGTTGATGAGTAATTGTGCTTTAGTACCAATATTGATGTTCAGGTTTGTGATTCCCTATGCAAGAACGAAAGTCAATAGTTATGTAATGAAATTTATATCCTACTTATGGTGCATTATTCGGTGTTACTTATGCTTAATGCTTGTGTACGAGATTTTTCGCTTTTTGGTTGGCCTCTTCTCAATCTTTTTGCTAGCCTTCATTTTGCACTAAGTATGATCACTACCTGTGCATCCAAAACCCTTTAAACCAGTTTTGCCATATGAGTCCACTATACCTACCTATATGCGGTATTTCCATGCCGTTCTAAGAAAATTTGCATGTTCCATCTCTAATGTTCAAAATAAATTTCTCTTTTGTGTGCTCTACTGCTCGCGAAGCGGTAAAGGGTAGCCAATATTTTCCATGCTAGATGTGTTATTCTCACGATGGGTGTTTATTCACTTGGCATTGCACGAGAGTACGACAAAGGTAGTAGGGATGCCCAGTCCCGAAATGAATAATGAATTTACTTTATGTTATCAAATAATAAATTCCTTGGAAAGTGCTGGTATGGAGGGCACCTGTGGATACGGTTAGCCATGGAAAGTGAAAGTAATGGTGGAAAAAGGAATAAACTTTATTTTCTGTTTGAGAACCGCCTATTATGTATCTAGCATGGAAAGTGTTGGGATGCTCCAAGTCGTTTTCGTTGGTGGAAAAATTATGCCTCTCAAAAATATTTTTTATCTCTCAATTTAAGCTTTGAGCTCTGGCACCTCTACAAATCACTACTTCCCTCCGCGAAGGGCCTTTCTTTTACTTATGCAATTTTTATTTTGAACTTGAGTCTCCATCTTCTCTTATAAAGCACCAACTAAGGGGCACTATGATCTTATTTGAGCATTGGGTGTAGCTAATATTCGAGTGTGTTTCTTGAATGGATCAATGATTGAGCATAATGGGCTAGGGATAACTTTCTTTAGTGTTGATATCCTGAAAGACATGGTTGATTGTTGGTATGCTTGACTATTAAAGTATTCATGTCAAAACTAGACTATTGCTTTGAATCATATAAAAGTCCATATGTCCATTCTATAAAGAAAAAGAAATGTGATGAACGTGTTAGGCAACATTCCACATCAAAAATTCTGTTTTTATCATTTACCTACTCAAGGATGAGCAGGAATTAAGCTTGGGGATGCTGATACGTCTCCAACCTATCTATAATTTTTGATTGTTCCATGGTTTTATATTATCATTCTTGGATGTTTTACAATCATTTTATAGTCATTTTATATCATTTTTTTGGGTACTAACCTATTAACATAGTGCCCAGTGCCAGATGTTGTTTTCCGCATGTTTTTTACATCGCAGGAAATCAATATCAAACAGAGTCCAAATGCAACAAAACTCCTGGAGGATTTTTTTGGGCTAGAAGACATCCTGTGGGCCAAGGAAGCACCTGGGTGGTGGCTCGAGGGGAGCAGCACCCACTAGGGCGTGCTAGGAAGCCCAGGCATGCCCTGGTGGGTTGTGCCCACCTCGGGTGCCCCCTGAACCGCCTCTTTGCTCTATAAATACCCCAATATTCCAGAAACCCTAGGGGAGTAGACTAAAATCAATTCCAGCCGCCACAGAGTCCAGAACCACCAGATCAAATCTAGACACCGTCATCGAGGGGTTCACCACTTCCATTGGTGCCTCTCCGATGACGCGTGAGTAGTTCTTTGTAGACCTACGGGTCCGTAGTTAGTAGCTAGATGGCTTCCTCTCTCTCTCTCTCTCTTGATTATCAATACAATGGTCTCTTGAAGATCCATATGATGTAAGTCTTTTTGCAATGTGTTTGTTGGGATCCGATGAACTTCGAGTTAATGATTAGATCTATGTTTTATCCATGAAAGTTATTTGAGTCTTCTTTGATCTCTTATATGCATGGTTGCTTATAGCCTCGTATTTATTCTCCGATATTTGAGTTTTGTTTGGCCAACTTGCTCTATTTATCTTGCAATGGGAAGAGGTGCTTTGTAGTGGGTTCGATCTTACGGTGGTTGATTCCAGTGACAGAAGGGGAACCAACACGTATGTATCATTGCTACTAAGGATAACAAGATGATATCCATATCTCCACAATAGATAAACGGATCTCGTCTACATCATGTCATCGTTCTTATTGCATTATTCCGTTTTCCCATGAACTTAATACACTAGATGCATGTTGAATAGTGGTCGATGTGTGGAGTAATAGTAGTAGATAAAGGTAGGAGTCGGTCTACTAATTTTGGACGTGATGCCTATATAATGATCATTTCCTGTATATCGTCATGATTATTTGAAGTTCTATCAATTGCCCAACAGTAATTGTTTTTCCACCATTTGCTATTTTTCTCGAGAGAAGCCACTAGTGAAACCTACGGCCCCCGGGTCTCTTCTCATCATATTTGCCTTTGCGATCTGTTTTCCCTTGCATTTATTTTCAGATCTATTAAACCAAAAATACAAAAATACCTTCTTGCAATTTATTTGTTCCGTGATCTATTTATCCTATCTACCACTTTTACCTCATAATATTTGCCTATCTAGAGGCGCCGTACCCGGAAGGGATTGACAACCCCTTTAACATGTCGGGTTGGAAGTATTTGTTATTTGTGTGAAGGTGTTGTTTACGTGGTGTGAGAAGGTTCTCCTACTGGTTCGATAACCTTTATCTCATCACGGAGGGAAATACCTACCGTCGCTATACTACATCATCCCTTCGTCTTTGGGGAAAAACCGACGTAGTTCTAGCAGACATCAGTACTACCGTGGAGCGAAGCGGTACTACTGCTTGAGAGCTGAAAAATGCCCAAGAGAAATAGATGGATCAATAAAACCTGAACTGCTATAACTTCTGCAAATGAGCTCCAAATTGAGCAAACTCAAGCTTGTTGGATAGATGATAAAAAATACTATGCATCAGTGAAGAAGTGGCAGGGGGAGTATGCCTATCATATGGAGGAGTGAAACCTCCATCAGTGAAGAACCGACATAAACTCCCATATCGAAAACATCATAGAAGATGCACATGAACTCCGTTTTCGATGAACTCGAGCTTGTCACGAAGATGACCATAAGCTCTAAAACTCACGAAGAGAAACACCAAACAAGCACCAAGAAAGATGATGCAAGGATGCAATGGTTTGAGATCTCTACGAACCATAAGATCAAGCTACTTACTTGAGAGCCCCCCTTGATAGTATGACAATCGATCCTATAACCCAATCTCCCAACTACAACCATGAGACTGGTAAAATAGAAAATCTATCAAGGGCGAACCTTTGCCTTGCACATAGTCCATTTGAGCTAGATGATGAGGATCTTGACTTCTTCAAGATGGACCACCTTTCTTGATTGTGTTGGCTCGACGAAGACTAGTAGATTGCTCCCCCGTACTCAACTATGGGTGAGCACTCTTCGGCACATCTTCACATGCCCGTTATCACCACAATGAACGCTAAGCTTCAAGCGTGTGATATCTCTGTGATGCTCCACTTGAACTAGCACACCGCAACCCTGATGACGATCACCACTTGACGTCATCCTCCATGGGTTATATGATATCTTCCCTTTGATGCATGACCATAGAAACATACCTAACCCCACAAATAACTCTCACATAGACCACGGGTTAGCACACAAAGCGTAATTGAAAATGCTTACCATACCATGAGATCACTTGGTCCCGCTTGGTACATCTTCTATGCTTTGTGTGTTGATCAACTAGAATCACTCTTTGTACTTAGTCTTGATCAACCTTATATCTTTCCAACTCTCTTCATTAAGATGATGTCTTGAAAGTAAATACGAATGTTTGCGCAATCTTCTTCTTCAAGACATGCTTGCAATAGGCTCAACTCTCACGTGACCTGTCTTTGGATACATCCTTGCATAGCACATTGGTCAACACATATTCTTCTTCTAATAACCTTGAAACCAACAAATGGTCTTCAAGAAATACCTATGGACAAACCCTTTAAATATAACTCAAGAAAACCATTAGTCCATAGAGATTGTTATCAATTACCAAAACTAAACATGGGGGCACCACATGTTCTTTCATACTAGTTGATGAACTGGTTGGGGATCTTGAGGTACCCCTAAGTTGATCTTATCCTAAGGGAAGCAAAAAAAAAGGCCCGCGGAGTTGGCACCCACCCATGGCCGGTGGTCGGCTGGGTCATTATTAACTCCAACGGGGCATATCAATTGCTTGCAGATGGGTGCCTAGCTCGGGCTACCTTATTATAGATCACCAAGGAGTGTTCTTAGAAGCTGGACTGAAGAAGTACAAGGGCATTGAGGACCCTTTCCTGAGCGAGCTGTTCGCATGCCAACATGGTGTAGAAACCGCACTGAGAAGAGGACATCAATATGTAATGGTCCAGGTGGACTGCCCTACACTTGCAGATTTGTGGCATGACATGAGTCTAACTCGTATCAGTGGTGCACATATCATGATTGAAATTAGATGGATGATTTTCTCCGGGGTTAAGTTTCTTTGAACTCCACACGACGCAAACTAGGCTGCGCGCGCATCTATGTGCAAAAGAGGCCGCTCTTAGCAATTTATATGTTACTTGCTTTAATGTAATTCATGGATTCCCGACTAGAATTCTTCAGTTTGATTGTACTTCAGTTTGATTGTAATCTTTGTCAGTCTAATAAAGCGAGGGATTTACTTCAAAAAAGGCTGCCCTATAGAAGTTAGTGACTGGAGGTAATGGGTCCAGTTGCCCCGCGCGTGACCAGCGTCTGGACGGGTGCGGGGGCCTGTGAGCAACTCAAGATGAATTGGTGAACATCAATAGCATATTCAAGGGGCGGAGCTCTCCTCCCCAAGGGTTCCTCGCACCGCTGTTGGCTCCCCCGCCGCGCGTAGACGCCGCCGCGGCTGGAACCTGCTACCGCTAGCCCTCTTCCCCCACCCCTTCCCCCTCCCTCCGCCCTCCCTCTCCCGTACCCCACCCCCCGGCCGCGTCGCCTCCCCGAGCAAGGCGACCAGGGGCTCCTTCCCCGTTCCCGCTAGTGCTTACCTCCTCGCACTTCCTTCCTTCTACCGCCACCAGCTAGCGCCGCGGGCCTTGCCCGGACGGTGCTGGCGGCGACAGGTCTGCTTTTCACTATGCCCCCCTCGCTCGGGCGGTGGTGGCTGGCGGCGGTGCCCTTTAGCCAGCGTCTGTGTGGTCCAGTGGCGGTGGTGCACCGTGCCACAATGTCTCTCGAGGCGATGGTGTAGTCATTGGCCGTGGGGCGGCGCGGCGGCGCTGGTGGCTGGCGGCGGCCACTCAGCCCAGATCCGGGCCCATTTGGGCCCCATATGGGTTGGGGCGGGCCGGTGGCTTGGCGTTCAGCGGGCGACACTCCCTGGTGGAGTTGAGGTGATGACGATCTACGGGCGGTGAGGACTTCGTCGATCAGCAAGTTGCAGTGTGGTGATAGGACTGTTAAGTGGGCCCGGTCGGGTCGTCAGGGCTCGACAAATCTTCATCACTATGTCTGGTCGGCTCCGCTGCGGCGGTGGAGGCTGTCCCCTCCCTCTGGTTGAGTTGTGGTCGCTCCCGTGGCTGGTGTCTCCTTTCCCTCTCCAGTTCTCGTGTTGGCAGCTCCAGAGAGGCGGCGAGGGTGGTCCGGTAACCGTGGTGGCACAGGCTAGTGGGCGGTTGATGGGGTGGTGCATTTCGAAATACTTGGGGTAGTGGTGGTGGTTGTGGATTGGGAGAAATCCCTGTCGGCTTGTCGGACAACGATGCAGTGGCGCCTGCGGGCGCCATCGGACCTTCCTGAGGGGCGTCGGGTATATCCCTTCCCCACTATTCCTGGCGTACCGGGGGAAACCCTAGAACTTGTTCGGGCAACAACGGTGGCATCGTCGCGTCCCTTCTTGAAGGTGTTGCTTGGTGTGTGGCGCTTCGGGATGCTCGGGCGTGGTGGCACTTCTTCGGAGGGTGCAGCAGTTGCCGGTCTTTCTTTCTTTGTTGATCTAGCGGTGTCGGCATTTATTTCTCTTTTCTTTTTTTTCCTTTTGGGCTTATTGTGTTGCGGCCCCAGCGAACTGGATATATCGGATGTTTATTTTATAATATAAAGCGGGAGGAAATCCTTTATCGTGTGTGTGCGACCCGAGCGTAGTGCTCCCAGCGAGCGCTATATAGACACTCGCAATTAGATAACACAAAGTTCAAAAAGACAAAGCCACGGATGGAAGTCACGGAAGGCAGCAAGATGGACCATGAATGATCCTGACAGTTTTGTTGCCAAGTAGATGAAGCATCCAAGTAGCTTGATGGCGATGCAGGCAGGGAACCAAACAAGTACAATCAAGTCAGGCCAAACCATTCTATCAGGCGGAAATCCTAGCTAGCTTTCTTGCAGCCACGCAACCTTTCGCGCTTACAAGCAGGAATCCTACCTAGCTTTGTTTTTTTAGAAAGATGCATGAGAGGAGAAAAATACACACCTTCACCTGAGTGCTTGACTTCTCCTCTGCACAAAGTGTGTCAATATAGTCGCTTCTGAGCGAGTGCAGCGTTTCGGTGCCTGGGTGCATCTGCACCCGTTCAAAAAAAACATCATAAAAAATTCAGAAAAATTCAAAAAATTCCGAAGAAAATTGAGGTGGTGGAAAATTTGATGCGTGAGGTGCGCCCCAATTTTCAAGACATTTGGACTTATGTGCAGCTCTCAGCAAAAAAGACAAATCAGACCAAAACAATATATGAACAGTACACATTTTTACAGACCTACGATTTGTCTTTTTTGCTGAGAGCTGCACATAAGTCCAAATGTTTTGAAAATTGGGGCGCACCTCACGCATCAAATTGTCCACCACCCCAATTTTTTTTGGAATTTTTTGAATTTTTTTAGTATTTATTTTGATTTGTTTGGTGAGCGCAGGTGCAGATGAGCTCGGGCTCAGATTTGGATTTTCGCTTCTGAGCAGCTTCCTGGGTAATCTATAAGATCATCTTCCGTTCTTATCCTCAATGGAATGTAAAGCTAGAGGATGGGTTATATACACAGATAGATGCAGGTCTTGCTGCATTATTTATCAGATGGCGCAGCCAACACCAACACCAATACCCCGCAATTTTTTTATTTATGATTAATCAGTATAACATCCTGCCTTTAAGCTTTGTACGCCCAATCTAGGAATCTTGCCTCTGCCTATGCTTCAATCCCGTAGATGAGTGCAATGAGTACACACCCGCCTATCTTTCTAGCCCCGCGGGGCTGGTACTGGGTACATTATAAAACTCGACATGTTTCGTGGGTTCAAACCCGTTTCAATAGTACCTGAACCCAAAACCCGCCATACCCGTTAAAATACGTAGCATATCCACTGATCTACCAATTTCTACCCTTCCACTGATCCAGTTTCGACCGTCGACTACATGAAGGGCCCTTGTTGCTGAAATATGCTATTGTATTATGCTAAAATATGCTCATTTTCCTGCTGTTATTGTTGAAATGTTGCTGAAATATACTATTGTATTGTGCTGAAATATGCTCAAGTTTTACTGCTGAATTATACTATGTTTGCTGCTAAAATGCTATTCCATGGTGGCTAATATTTATCTCATGTTTTGCTGCTTCGATATACTGATTTTTGCTGCTGCCATTGTTGTAACATGCTCATATTTTTATTTGAAAAGTTGTTGTGTTTGCTGACTGCTCGCAAAAATGTTTTTATTTCAAATGTATAGTGAGTTCCGCGTGGGATCAGAAAACCCGATATGTTTAGGGAACGGGCAAAAAGCTGGCCCAATGCATGGGGACGGGGATGGGAACGAGTTTGTGTTTTTCTCGCGGGGACGGGTTTGGGCAAGCAAAATCCGGCAGGTTTCGTCCTAGTTGCCATCTTGACACCCGAACTTTGCATCAATTCGATTTACACAGCCAACACCAATATACACCGATGATCATGCCAGCGAAGAGCAAAGTCATACCTCAAATAGATCGGCTGTGCTCAGAAAACTTATCATCATTTTTCCTTTTTCTATTTTGTCATTTGAAATCCACTATACATAGTTCAAGGCCCCATAAGGCTGTCCAGTGAACATGTCATTACTCACAACACAAAATACAGGACTAAAACTACAATCCATAAGTGTCATGGCACTTCGACATTCCATAACTCTACTGTAACTTTTGTAAAGTCACGTAGGAGATATTATTATCATGCCCGCCGGGTTCCAGACCAGCAAGCGCCCTGCAGCGCTTGGTTCCGGCGAGAATCGCGAGGTAGGAGACGGTGAAGGAGGGGGAGAGCGCGTGTGAAGGAGATGATAGGAGGTAGTTGCGCTAATTTGTGGGGTGCAGGCGAGACGTCAGGGGGGAGACGAAGGGATAAGGCCGCTGCCTCGGGCGGGATTCAGAACTAGCAACCACCATGGTATGGTACTTCTCAAAACAAAACAATTTTTTTTGGCCTGCCAGCTATAAACGAAGGTCAAAAACTAATGTTGGGTAACTGTACATATATTACGCTCTATATGTACAGTTATTCAACAGTGTGTTCAATCTTCAGAAGTTTGCGACACCCTTCGTCTGCGCTGGCTTTGGTATGATTGTGCCAGCCACCCCAAGACTTGGTCCAATTTGGGGACACCATGCAATGAAAATGAGAATGATAGACCTGTGTGCGACGGTCAACCCCTGTTTGTATTGGAGATGGGCCCAAAGCCAAATATCGGGATTCATTGTGGCTCCAAGGTATTAGGCTAACAGATATTGTTCCCACTTCCCAAGATCTTCCAGCTCTCGAGAATGAATTCTTGCTCGGTTTGGAAAGCCCTACTAGATAACTGGTGTGGTGTGTTAATCAAATCAACAGGAATCACGGCATCTCAGCAGCCGCATCCAAGAGATTGCCACTCTTTACAGAAAGCTTTGCAATGTTAATCTCAACCATGGGGTGCATAATGCTATTTCTTGAAAAAAATCACTTTGAATAGTCAATAATCCATATCACCCGCCTGCGTAGCGCAATTTGTGGACCCAACTACACGTCATATGGACCCATCCGTGTGGAAGGTGTGGTCTCCTCCAAAGTAGATGTTCTTCGCATGGTTGATCATTCAAAATCATGTTTGGATGGCCGGTAAACTGAGAGCCACCTTGGATGACCGAATTGTAGCCTATGTCCCATATGTAAGAAAGCTCAACATTTGCGGCACATATGCACTTCCAACGCCGTTTTTCTCAATGGATTTGGAACGAGGTCGCATCTTGGCTTGGTCTTCATGACACCACTTCAAGGAGTTGGCACCACAAGACATCAATGAGAGATTAGTGGAGATCAAAACGGTCAACGAGAGGGGCAACCATAGGACTGGTTTTGCCTCATTGATGATGCTTATGTCCTGGGAAATTTATGAAGAGAGCAACACGAGAGTCTTAAATATCGCTGCCCTATCCACAATAATTATTGTGAAGATCAAAGAGGAAGCCCATCATTGGGCTTTGGTGGGTTCCACTCACTTCAATAATATAACGTCGTGAGAGTAGTCATTAGTTCCCGGTGAGGCATGCATTTTGTCTAAACCCTTTGTGAGCCCTCCTACTACCGAGGAGATGAAGTGGCTCATTGAGCCCACGGGGAAAAAGTAAGTGCCCCTTAATAATATTCCGATCTGTTTTCTCCATTGATTTCTCTCATCGAGATCTTTGAAACAAGATCTCGTGTTAATAGATTTAGACGAACTTTATTTCGTGAAAAAAAACAAGGAAAAAACAAAAACCAAAATATTCGGTAAAAAACCAAAAATAATTGGCACCCGAAAAAACGAATGAAGAAAAAAAGGAAGAAAACAATAAGAAGGCCCGGAAGCACCATTGCGGGTTTTCAAATTGTTTCCTTTTTTCAAGGAGCACAAATTTTCTTTTCCTGCTCCTCGCCGAAGTAAATTTGTGCCTTCACGTGAAGCATAGATTTTTTTCCCTTTCTCAGAAGCACAATTGTGCCTCTCGTGTAAGAAAATATGCACCTCCACGAGAAACCAATATGCGCTTCTTGTGGAAGCACCATTTTTTTTCCTTTTCGAGAAGCACAATTGTGCCTCTCGCGGAAGAAAACATATGCCTTCACGAGAAGTAAATACTAGTAACTGGGGCGTGCCATTGGCACGCCTCCTGAGTGTTCATGTGCGCACTTATCTAGCTTATGCACATTGGTAGGTCTAGGTCGATCTTTGATGGCATTTATATACACCAAAAGTGATTTGACTACAGGTGAATATGCTTTGCTGACTTTAACCTCCTGATGGGTTCTAGAATCCGTTACAAACTTGCTATTATGAGGATCACATGTGCTCCTCTACGTGGTCAACGTACGTGCGACAAACCAAGACATGGAGCTCCCTTAATGTTCCTGGGAGAGACTCGCCTCCTTCGTGGATCTCCTTGTCAAGGGGTAGAAAGGGTTAAAAGTTCATTGTTCACCTAGAGAGTGTATCTGCAAGCACGAAAGTCACTCCAATTTCCTAGGAAATTAGAGAAAATCTGTCAAACAGATTACAGTTAAAGATGAACAATGGTTGTGTTTTTTAAGATCCCAATAAGAAAAGAACCATCCACTTTTAAGATCCCAAGAAGAAAAGAATCATCCGCAAGTTCTTGCCGACATAATTAGAACTTCCAAAGCTTTAATATACTTGACGGATTGACATGGTAGAAAACTAACTTGACACTGCATTTATCATCCAAGTCAGAGAATGAATTAGTGGACCATGATTAAAACTGCGGATATTTGCATAGAAATTATGATATAATTAGTTGGAAGTTGGAACTGTCGAAAGTATAATCTAGAGTTCATGTATGCAGTCCATTAATTAATATGACAAGGCAGTATAAGCTAGGTCTGAATTCTGATTCCTAAGCTTAACAGTGCCAAAGTACCTATCATTTCGCAGAATTATATGACTTGTGTTAATGGCAAAAAAAAGTAGTCCATGAATACAACAAAAGTAGTTGAATTGAAAGTGAAACATAGAGCACCACCTAATATTCATAGGAGCTGTTCTTGTCTTGTCAAAAATGTTTCCACTTCAGCTAAAGGAGCACAGGGGCTAGGATCCTAGAGAAATAAACATCACAAAAAACTGGTATTCCAGTTTGAAAGAATGACTGCAGACTCCAAAAGTCCCCACCATAAGTAATAACAAGGTAAAGGGAACAACGGGTATTCCCTTCACTAACTGAACTTATATAAACATACATCATGAGCTATCCTTCTTGAAAGAATGATCAGAAGCAGACGAGGATGCGGAGCTTGCCCAGGCCCTATCTTTCGACTCGCTTAACAATCTCTCACACAGCGACAGGTAACTACATAGCAGAGCAATCTTCCAAATCCAGATTAGTGTCGAGGATCCCTAGGCCCAGAGAATTGTCCCTGATGTAAATTTTTGCCCATGTTACGAGATCACCTCCCAGTTAATTATATTTGTTGCACATGTGCACTACCTATTAGCACCTCCACCGCACAACACCATAGCTGTATGTCAGATTTCTCAGTGACCATCATGGTGTACGCATATTCTGATCAAATGAGAAGAACTGGATCAGCACTTTGTACATCAGCAAACCAGTAAAAATTCTGAATAAATGACTGTAAGGCAGGGCGAATCCATTGGAGCTGAGAGTAAGGCAGCGCAAATCCATTAAACCAGTAAAATTTATAGCAGCGTCAGTGCGTTATTATATATCTAGTCACAAGATGCATTAGACATATAAATAACATCTACTGTGTTTAAATATCCACACAATGACCAGTCAACTATTTTTTTAAAATATGTCACTTTTAGTCAATAGAAGACGACAGGGATAAGCCCTGTCGAGACTCCGAGAGACTGATGAGGGATGTCGCCAGTCCTCGAACCTTTACCCATCCCAACATTCATTGTGTGCCCAGTTGAATTATATAAGATTGGTTTTCTTATTTAAGGGGTCTGTCTGAGTTCCGATATATTACCTTAATGATCCCTGATTCATGGCAATCTCATTTATTTTAGCGTTATACCCGTTCAGATAACCCAATGATTCCTGATTCATGGTTTCATATATGAGATATCCTATCAATCGAGGTACCAATCATAGATAGATCAGCTCACCAACCAATTAATATAATATTTTTAAAAGGTTTTCAATAAGGCAAACAAATAAGCACAAAGTTGCTCTATTTTCCATGAATAACAAAACAAGGAAATCTTAACATCCTTGACTCGAACATTAGAAATCAGAAAAATCAAAATAAAGCAGTGTTGAATTTTCTCTGAACCCAAAGCTTTTATTTTCTTGATTCTGAAAGGAACTCAATGCACGCATTTATCATGTACTAACTCAGTGAAGACCAAATACAAGTACAGTCATCTTTGTTATAGTACCTTCCAGTGAAAAATAAGAGGGAAACACAATCATGTGGTGAAACCATAGTGGAAGAACTTAATAAGCAAACGACAAAACCACACCCCTGTATTACTTTATAGAACAACTTACATTTCCTTCTGGTTGTTCTTTCCATGCTTCGTAGTCTGGCCAATGAATAAAATGAGTTGACAGTTGTGCTCCGGTTATTGGTTGCCTGGACGGATAAACAAATGTAATTTTTATAGAAGTAGACAAATGTAATGTTTATAGGAGTTATAAAACCTATTTGATCTGGCAGAGAGAAATAAATAACAGAGTGACAAAATTTAAATTCTGAAATACAAATAACCATGTATCTTCAGAAGAAGAAATATATATGAAAAATGATCCAGAGAGTTGCCTGGGCATATGCGTCCAAACGACCATTGTTAGAAAGAAGCATATATACACATGTAAGTGGGAAAACGACGTACTCCCTCCGTTCCTAAATATAAGTCTTTTTAGAGATTTCACTATGGAATACATACGAAGCAAAATGAGTGAATCTACACTCTAAAATATGTCTACATACATCCGTATGTAGTTTGTAGTGGAATCTCTAAAAAGACTTATATTTAGAAACGGAGGGAGTAGAAACAATTGCATGGATACACGCAGACAAGTCGGAAAAAAGGTAACAACCTGATTCCATGGTGGCGTTTCTGTCATCTGTGTCCTCTAAAGAAACAAAAGGGCTGCAGCAGCTAGCTCACTGGAAAACGCATCCAACTCAAATGTAAGCACAGACGAGACACATGGACAGAAGAAGATCAAAGGATAGAAGAATCACCAACCTGTAAACCAAGGCAGCAAGCAAGTTGCAGCAAGATCATCACCTGCAAATAAGAAACTGGAGGACCAGAGCAGACAGATTAGTCAAAAATCTAAGAGAAAAAGTCTAAAATAATGAGCTCCAGAGAACAACGGTCAAGAAATAATCATTCTAATTACTGGATGGAACTTTCCATAAATTATTACAAACTGAAGAAATGTAAATATATCCTGCTTCATGATATTCATTATATCATGTGTGCCTTAAATCCTATAATAATGTAAAAGCAGACAACCGAGAGAACACAACACATACCTCATGATAGAAGATGAGCTGCGACCAATCATCCTAAACCATGGACATCATAAGTCAAATTAGTAGTAGCAGGACTCAAAATATGCAAATCCAAATGTATTTGCGGTAGAATGTAGGGCATAAAAAAATAACATTACGGTTCCATGATGTTGCTACCTAGAGCAATGGATCATACGCAGTTTGGGGAAAATTATCTCATCTAGGAGACATCAGCCATAAATACTTGCTGATTGATGTTCTTCCAATTCATAATACGAATGCATGGCTCATAAACACTTGTAGGTCATTGTTTCAAAGAAGTACCTTGGGGTGGTTACATCTAGGGGATCCTTTGGCAATATCAGGCCATTCAACCATTTAAGAATCCTTCATGGACAAGTCACAAGTGGAAGTCAAAACTACAAACAATTCAGAAAATCTAGACGCAATTTAAGGAAGAAGGGAGAGACCAGGTCTACCATTTATTCAATGTGTAATCATTGACCAGGTCTAAAATGATCTGCATTATAGGGCTGCTTTGAAACTGAAGCAAGAAGCAATTAAGATGAAAATGAATCAGAACCATTTTGATCCAATCGATAAATCAAGTACTGTTCACACTTCAGAGAACACGAAAAATGAATATATAAACATCTAAAAGCTGATGTGCCATTGGTACTGGTACTTCAGATTGGACTAAAAAGCGAAATGTTCAACGACATAAGATTTTTTTAATGCAAGAGCAGAAACAGATGAAGGCATACATAACCATGAATGGTTGTCCTTTCTTCATATGCAGTGAATTACCAAGATAATAAATAGTGGACGCGATTCCAGGTTGTAGCGCTATAAACATGATTGGTACAGCCTTCGGTCAGGACCACTCGCGCCTTGTTTTTATCATCCATTCAACATGAGCTCTATGGAAAGTTAACGAGTTATTTCTTCTTAGTAGCAGATCAAATAAACAACAACTAAAATATAAAGTGGAAAGTAACCTATAATGTTTACATCATATATTGTTACCCATGCCTTCATGTACCAGCTATGCATCATTGCCAAAATAATGTACCGCCTCTCCACACCATATCTGTGAGTGTCTTCGACGCACAATTTAGTGCTTAACTTCCAGAATCGCTTGAGTAAAATATTGATGAAAACGGCTGAAGATAAAGATGCACTGGTCAGACTGCGATTGCAAATAGTGCATGTTTTTAGATACATCATGAATTTCATTACATACTCTAGGGTCTCAAGTGCACAACAGAAAGCATTACAAGAGTATGGAGCTTGTGTTTTTTGACTCATCAATAGCCATCTAAACCAAACACATGAACCTACAACGAACAGGTCAAATAATCTAGCATAAATAGAATATTTTTATTATATGAGATTACCTTCGGTCACTGAACCAAATATTTCAAGGATACAACCGAAGACACACCGGGCCAAAGAAGCTTTTCTTGACGATGCTGGGTTCTGGCCAGTGTTCAAAGAAGTGCCACTCATTCAGCGCATCTTTTGCAAGTTCAACCTAGAATCACAACAGGAGGCAACAAGCATTACAGAAAACTCATACTCAAGAAAATCCATTTCTCCTACATCAAATTAGAGAAATCAATTGGAATCACGGACTGCCAACTATAACAAATAGTGAAATAGGACTTTCTTATATATGACTAAAAGAAGAATAGCTCAACTACAACACAAAAATGGGTCATGATGCACTCACCTCGGAGATCTAATATACATTCCGAATCTGGATGACCACTGGGGCTAGTTGAAGATATCAGAGGAAGAAACGATAGAGATGGAGATGAGGGAGAGGCCATCTCTACCACCCATCCACCTTCGCGACCCACGGTTACGTTATCCTACTTGTATCACTCCCCCGTCCCTTCCTCCTGCGGCTACCACGTCCGGACGCGCCCTCCTTTGTCGCCCGCAGCCATGCCTTGTTGTGGCCATCGCTTGAAGAAGTAGCCGAGGAAGGAGTTGCCGCAGATCGACGAGAAATAGAAAGGGGACCTGGGGCGCCGCGGAGCAGAAGGATCTGGGACGGGAGAGGCGGCGGTGGCGGCCGAGCGCGAGCGGTGGCGTGGGAGAAAGGGGACCGCTTGCGTGCAGGAGTAGGAAAGGAAGCTGAGGGGGCGACGTAGTATCTGGGAAGTTCTCCCCTTTCTTTCTCGTATGCCTAGACTAATACCCAACAGACAAGTGGACCAACGAGGCGAAAATACTTCATCGACAGAACAGTAGCTCCTGCCGACGTGGACCGCGCGAGGAGGCGCCCTTTGTGCGACTCCTAATGGGTTTAATGTGCTTCTCATGGAAGCACAAATGTGCCTCTTGTAGAAGCAAATATGTGCCATCTTGAGAAGCAAGTATGTGCTTCTCGTGGAAACACAATCTTTTCTTCTGGAAGCAAAAAAATTTGGTAAAAAATATCACGCAAATTGGTTTCTCCAAAGCCTAAGGAAAGATGAAAAGCCGGAAAAAAAACCCATCTAAAACCCGAAAACGTGTGCAGAAAAATAAAGTAAAATAAAATCGAGAGGGAGTGCCCATCACGCGAGGTGTGGCAGACAGCTAGATGCTCCACTTGGCATGCTCCGAGGCCACTCAGAGTGACCCCTAGAGTCCGCCAACCCCACCCCCCGTGCACGCAAGGGATAACCTGCAGTTAGTTGATCTCCACTTTTTCCTTACTTTGGTTTTCTAGTTCTTTTTTTTCTTCTCCAGCCCATGTATCCTAGATAGAGGCAATATTTTCTATAAACCAGATCTAAATTTGTGAAAAATGGCATTTTATTAAAATATATATGCACTTCATTATGAAATTGAGGAAGTATTGCCGGCCTGGTCCACGTTCAACAAACCCAAAAGCTTAGTCCTTTGGCTTGTTCCTTATATCTCTTGTTTTTAGCATTTAAGTTGCCTAAAGCTATATCATAGCATTATCTAGGTATTTAAAACCGTGATATTAAGAATCATCCGATCCCGAGACCTACATATTATTATGCAAATATAAAAGGGTGATTTTTAATCAAATTGTTGCTAATATCAACTAAGGAATAATCCTTTCTAAATCAACTTATGTGTAGTTGTCAAAAATACAGTTGAAAGGCCATGTAAATTTGTTTTATGTTGATGAATAATTTTGCGCCAGGTGTAAGGAATGAATAAATTTGGGATTATACACATGCCTGTTCAAATGATTTGCAGTTCTTCCTTTTCTTTTCTTTTTGTGCATCATGCAATAGACCACGTGGCGAAGCGAATAAAAATAAAAGAAGGGAAACATGCGCAGAGGTTGTACAGACTGTCAAAAGTTGAGACAAAGATTAGCAAGCCGGAGCCCTCTGTCTACCTTTAATCTTTTTAAAGCGTACCTCATGGTTAAAGCTACCGATCGAGCTGCTCTGCTCTGTTTTTAGGCCTAGCAGTTTGATTTCTACTAGCAAAATTTGCCCGTGTGTTGCAACGGGAAAATCATTCATCCCTCATACTCACACCTAACAACATTGCTTAATCCCTTGAATCTTTGACGATGCCACGCGACAAACAACATGATAAGTGGTGTTCTGCAAAAAGGTTGGATGTTTTTAGAAGTGTACGTTTTCAATATATTAGACAACAAAAATACCAACGTTAAGCCAGCATTTCCAAAAAGGTTGGATATTAATTAAGTTGTATCGTAAACAGAATATTAGAAATGGAAAATATAATAGAATATTTAAAATCTAAATATATTTTTGATGGATTTTCATATATAACATGTTAGGTTTGGAGTTAGGGTTTGAAAGTGATGAATTATTATAATAAAAACATTTGAATCTGCCTGAAAATAGAAAAGTTGGGCCAATCTGCTAGATGACAAGAAAGACAGAGCTGGGGATCAAACCCGGGTGTCTGGTGCGGAGTGATTAGGCTCATACCACTGCACCACTCGAGCATTGATGATGTATGACAGAAGCTTAATATAAATAACAGAAACAAGCGGCGACTTCAGAAGGAAAAAAAACGAACGGTTTTTTCACTTACCAATGGCATTGTGGGTAATTATTTACAACTCCAGGGGTAATTTTAATGACGGACGATCAGAAGTGGTTCGTGCTTTATTAGTAGGTAGATATTCGAAAATCCTTTTCTGAGCCCGAGCTCATCTGCACCCTTGTTGAATCAAAAATTCATAACAAATACTAGAAATTTTTTTAAAAAGTCAATTTTTTTCCATGGTAGACAATTTGGTGCATGAGGTCCGACCCAATTTTCAAATGATTTGGACAACTGAGCAACTCTCGGCAAAAAAGACAAATTCGGGGTCCGTACAACAGTTTACGATTCACATAATGTTTTGACCCGATTTGTCTTTTTTGCTGAGAGTTACTCAGATGTCCAAATGAGCTAATATTTGGAGAGAACCTCACGAAATAAATTTTCTCCCATGGGGAAAAATGTTTTTTTTGAATTTTCTAGTATTTTTTTCGATTTTTTTTAATCGGGTGCAGGCGAGCCTGGGCACCGAATCGCTGCACTCGTAGAGATTTTCCTTCTCCTGAAAGAAGGTCGGGCCAAAAGCGAGAAACTTAAAAAGATCACATGAACTTGTTTTCAACTAATGAACACTAGCTTCTGCACAAGAAGTAACGGACAGTAGTTTGGGATTACACTTGCCAGTGATTTACTATACACCAAACGAATAAATAAAGCAGAAGACCGACTCACATGCCATTCACGTTGTCAAAAGATAGAGATAAACATGAGCAAAAGCCTGCCTGGCTCCATGCATGTCTATGTACTTTCAACTTTTTTTAAAGCCGGCGTTATGATTAGTTATATCATCTTTTCAAACACACACAAAAAAAGTGAAAGGTAGAGCTAGCTAGCTAGCTGCTCTTCAATGTCAGGGTGTTTCCTACTCCCTCCAACCCATATTAATTGACATTGCTTTAGTACCGCATTTTCTATGTTCCACTCTAGATCTCTTTCTCATTCAGCTGGAAGTATTTCAAGTTAGAGTGAAGCGCAGACAATGCTGGTGACATAAAAAGAGCTGTTGCTAAGAGTGAATTCACTGTTCAGACTAGCACACCACGCTTATCGTATATATGAAACCTACGGGTCCAAAGGAAACCTCGTGTACATACCATCCAATTCATGAGTATAAATGTTGGGTATAAGGATTATTAGGAAGTATAGGATAGACTAGGATTTGGTCATGCCTTGTCTTGTACTTCAAGTTGGTCTTTGTACTCCTATATATATTTCCACAAGGCTCAAGCAATATAACAACTATTCTATCAAATCTCTCTCTCCCTTCTAACATGGTATCGGCCTTATCTCGATCCTAAACCCTAGCCGTCGCCGCTTCCGCACCCGCGCGCCGCCCCCGGGGCGGTCAGCCTCCATGACCGCCGCCGGGGGGCGCGCCGCCCATACCTAGGGTTCGTCCGCCGGCCGTGTTGGCCGGCTGCCCTAGAGAGTCTTTTTCTCGAGCCATTGCTTCGCGTTTTTTCACTCTCTCATCGGTCATTTTGATCGGCGTTTTTTTTGGTTTTTAGATCTATGCTTGATCGGTTTGCGTCGTCCGCCGCCGCCGTTGACACCCCGCCTCTACTCCGACACCGCGCGACCGGCCGGCTACTTCACCGACCCGGCGGCCTCGCGCGACAGGCAGCCCTCAAGGCCGTCGTCCGCACGCCGGCCCGCCCGTCGCCCAGCGCCGGCCGTCACCGTTTGCTCCGACCGGGACACCTGAATCGCCTACACCCGACGGCCTCGCGCCATGCAGCGGCAAATAGCCGCCCCTCGCGCGTCGGCCCGCCAATCGATCCATGCCACCCACCTCCGCCGAGTCAGCACGGCAGCCCGACGGTCTACCTCGCCGGCCTCGTCCTCGGCTGCGTCTGGCTCGTCGGCTGCCTCAACTAGGGCGCCGCTGCTCCGTTGGTCGCTCGGGCCTCGCTGCCCGGGCGCCGGCGCTGCTTTGGCAGCCCGGGTGCCGGTGCTGTCAAGCTCGTCTGCACGACGTACCACGCTGTCCATTGTCGCCGGCCTCATCTCGGACTCCTCCGCCACCCCACCTCCACCGAACGGCGTCCCCTACCTCGCGCGTGATCGGCTTGATCACCCGCTCGCCGCCGCGATCCGCCTCATCTACGCCGCGCGACCAACCTGGCCCGTCGGTTACGCGCGCCTCCGTAGGTCCCGTGAAGATCATCCCCGAGTACAGCGCGCCCCTCCACCGATCGAGCAACGGGCTGCCGTTGCGTCGCCCTGTCGGGCCGCAGCGCCACCACCCCATGGTTCTCCTCGCGACTGCATCGACTCGCGCATCGCCGCTGCGTCGCCCCTACGGGTCGTAGTGCCGCGATACGCGGTCCTAGCCGCCGCCCCGAGGCCGTCCCCGCGCTTGCACCGACCCGCGCTCCACCGCTGCACCGCCCCTTCAGGCTGTAGCGCCGCGGCCCGCGGTCCCTGCCGCCGCCCCGAGGTCTTCCTGCAGTCGCCCCGACCTGCCCGCTGCCGCTGCGTCCCCCCTTCGGGTCGTAGTGCCGCGGCCCACGGTCCACTTCGCCGTCCCCCCACGTTGACTTCCTGTGGTATGCATCGCGCCGTCTCCCTTGGCGCGGGAACGCTACCGTCCGCGCCAGTCTTCGTCACGCTGTCAGGGTTCTTTGCCTAATTCGATCATCACCACCGCGCTCCTAACCTAGCCGTCTCTGCCGCCGCTCTTCTTCGGCCGCCGCTGCCGCTACCCCCGTAGCCGCCGCAGCCGCCCGTCCACCCCCTTCGTCTTTGTCTAGCACCAGCCATCACCAGTGTCGCCGTCATCTACCCCGACCGTTTCATCTACTCCGACAACCGCGGGCGACACTGGCCCCGCGCCGATTGGCGCCACAACCATCGTCGAGTCCTTCTCTGCTGGCCTCTCCGACTTCTTCGACATGGCGTACAGCTCGTGCAGGTCCCAATCTACGCATGCCCGGTGCTGGCAACACCGCCGCGTGCCTTCGTCCACGACGTGTCCCCGGGCCTGGCAAGCCTGGTGCGACGCTTCATCAACTTTGTCTTCGTCCGTCTACTCATGCCCGGTGCTGGCAACACCGACGCGTGCCTTCGTCTACGATGTGTCTGCGGGGTTGGCAACCCCGGCGCGACGACGCGTCGTCAACATCATCTACTTCCTTGCGCACCACTACTTCGACACCACTGCGCCCATGACTAACTCGGCGCCTCCTTGCGTCCGCGGCTCCACTGCGACTTCCTCGACAGCGGCCACCCCGACTCGACATCGACCACAACATTCTTCGCACGGCTACCTCGACCACGACTACACCACCCACGCTCTCGGCTACATCAACAAACGGCACAAAGGGCTATCGCCTGCTTGAGCAACCTCGTCGGTTTTCACTCCAGCCACGACTATCGTGATGCATCGACCATTACGACTGTTGGAGGGGGGGGGGGTGTCCGTTGGCTTGCCTTCGGATTCTTCTTCAGTCTCACCGTCTGCCTCGCTACCGTTGTGACTGCGGGAGGATGTTGAGTATAAGGATTATTAGGAAGTATAGGATAGACTAGGATTTGGTCCTGCCTTGTCTTGTACTTCAAGTTGGTTTTTGTACTCCTATATATATATGCCCACGAGGCTCAAGCAATATAACAACTATTCCACCAAATCTCTCTCTCTCCCTTCTAACAATAAACACAACCTCATATCAACTCAAGTACACACTCAACTCAGAATAATTAATCGTAGGCGCGTGCGCATCACACATACACACACCCATACACAATTGCAGAATAAATAACCACAGACCCAACACAACCAGGGCAACTAACGACACGAGGGTGCCGACAAGCACACGGGAATACATGAAACCACACAAGCAGCAATAATCTTTACCGCGGATCAGGAATGAGGCTTGCAGCGGCCGCAGCAGCAGCAACAACAACAACTTTGGTGATGTATGACAGAAGCTTAATATAAATAACAGAAACAACCGGCGACTTAAGAAGGAAAAAAAAACGAACGGTTTTTTCACTTACCAATGGCATGGTGGGTAATTATTTACAACTCCAAGGGTAATTTTAATGACGGACAATTAGACGCGGTCCGTGCTTTATTAGTAGGTAGATATTCGAAAATCCTTTTCTGAGCCTAGGCTCATCTGCACCCGTGTTGAATCAAAAATTCATAACAAATACTAGAAAATTTCAAAAAAAAAAAATTCAAACTTTTTCCCATGCAAGAAAATTTGGTGCGTGAGGTCAGACCCAATTTTCAAATGATTTCGACTACTGAGCAACTCTCGGCAAAAAAGACAAATTCGGGTTCCGTAAAACAGTTTACTATTCACATACTGTATTGACCCGATTTGTCTTTTTTTGCTGAGAGTTACTCAGATGTATAAATGAGCTAATATTTGGAGAGAACCTCACGAAATAAATTTTCTATCATGGGGAAAAAATTGGAATTTTTTGAATTTTTCTAGTATTTTTTTCAAAAAAAATTCTGATCGGGTGCAGGTGAGCCTGGGCACCGAATCGCTGCACTTATATTCGAAAATCCTTCTCCTGAAAGAAGGTCGGGCCAAAAGAGAGAAACTTACTAAAAGATCACATGAACTTGTTTTCAACTAATGAACACTAGCTTCTGCACAAGAAGTAGCGGACAGTAGTTTGGGATTACACATGCCCGTGATTTGCATATACACCAAACGAATAAATAATGCAGACTCACATGCCATTCACGTTGTCAAAAGATAGAGATAAACATGAGCAAAAGCCTGCCTCGCTCCATGCATGTCTACGTACTTTCAACTTTTTTTAAAGTCGGCGTTATGATTAGTTATATCATCTTTTCAAACAAAATAAAAATGAAAGGTAGAGCTAGCTAGCTGCTCTTCAAAGCCATGGTGTCCCTCCGACGCAAGTTAATTGACACTGCTATAGTACCGCATTCTCTATGTTTCACTCTAGATATCTTTCTCATTAAGCTGGAAGTATTTGAAGTTAGAGTGAAACGCAGACAATGCTGGTGATATAAAAAGAGCTATTGCTAAGAGTGTATTCACTGTTCACACTAGCACACCACGCTTATCGTATATATGGAACCTAGCGGTCCAAAGGAAACCTCATGTACATACCAATCCAACTCATGAGTATAAACACAACCTCATATCAACTCAAGTACACACTCAACTCGGAATAATTAATCGTACACCCATGCGCATACACACATACACACACACATACACAATTGCAGAATAAATAACTAACGACATGAGGGTGCCGACAAGCACACGGGAATACATGAAACCACACAAGCAGAAATAATCTTTACCGCGGATCAGGAATGAGGCTTGCAGCGGCGGCGGCAGCAGCAACAACAACAACATCTTTAGGGATTAGCTCCTCCGGTTTAAGTTTAGGATTGTTTGGATTTTTGCACATTTGTTGGTTGATGCTTCTAATGTTGAAGCTGCATCTATCCATGTCGAAGCTGCTCAACTCTATGTGTCTCAGGCTTGGGAGTTTGTCAATCCCAGACATATCTGCCATGTTTGGTTTATCAGATGAAGTATCTTCCTTGCTGGTGGTGGAAGTAGAAGTCCAAACAATCTTCTCAAGCTTGGGAGCTACAGGTGGATCAAAACTGATCTTGATGATTTGTAACCCCTCAACCTCGATGACAAGAAGCTCAAGCTGTGTGAATTCTTTCCCCTTGAAAGTAAGATAGCGGTCAACACACGAGTCGGGCCTGAGCACAACAATGCGCAAGTTCATAAGCTTACCCAGGATGCCTATCTGACTAGCAAACAAGAATGTACGCCACAGAGTTATCTTGGTGAGTCGATGGAGCTTTTTGATCCAAGTAGGCAGCCCTGATATCTTGCCAGTGATGTTAAGGCTTTCAAGAGACCTAGGATGTGAGATTACCGTTTTGTTCATGTCAACTGCAGGTGCAGGGACATGTGCGCCCTCTTCTTGTTTAATATGAACCGACAGAGAGGTTAGGCATTCATCTAGCTTCCCAATTTCTTTAAGCAAACTGTCCATAGCTTCAGGGTTGTTGCAAGGGATGACTACTCCAAATTTCCTCAACTGCGTCAGCAGGCCAACATCTTGAAATTCATTCACATCAGCAAAATGAGAAGCTTCAACATGGGACAGTACTTGTATGTTTGTCATGCTCCCAATTGCAGGAGGAATATGAATAGTGCAAAGTGATTCGTCAGACCTTATATGACCAGCAAGCAGATGCATTAGCTTCTGGAGAACCACATCTTCTGGGAATGACTTTATATAGGTTTCCCTGATGTCAAGTGTCTCCAACCCCTGGAGCTTGCTGATCTCCTTGGGTAGCTCGTGAACTTCCGTCTTCCTTAGACTCAGATACTTGAGCTGAAACTTCTTGTTGCAAATGTTCTTGAGGTTGTCCATGTTCAGTCCAGGACAGCCTTCCAGGTCTAGAACCATGATCAATCCTAGTTGAGAATATGCAGACAACGAGTTAAGAAATGATATTACCGATGAGGGATCTTTAGAATCTTCTGCGTCTGCTGGAGTGGTACACTTGAGCATTCTTCGGCACAAGCTCAAATGTGTGGCCTGTTGCCCATCGGAGAGTTGCTGTAGTTGCAATTTATTGCGAATGGAAAGGCGGGGAACCAACTCGGGTAGCAGATCTTTGTTGCCAATATTGTCCTCAGAGGATGTATTCGTTTCAACAAAGGTCAAAACTTGAGGAGGTAGCTCGCAATTCTTCGCTTTGCCTGCAGGACTAGGATCTTTGAGACGAACAAGGCCTCGATTAACCAGCGCATTGAGACCATGCTCGGCTTCATCCAATGCTTGCCTTCTGTTGCTGATGAGGTTTTGAGCAGACCATCGCCTTATTGAGCTACCCCTCCTAATCTTGCAACTAGAGTTCTTCTGGAACATGGCTAGGTCGTGCAAGTAGGTCTTGCAGTGGATGGACAGATCGCTGTGGCAGAACCTTACGATTTCCTGAGCCATCCTCGCCGTACTGCCGACATCTTGTAGTTGATTCAGCAGTGCCAAGAACTCAATCTCGCTTCTGCGAGGATTAGCATACAGAGCATGGAGGAACATGGTGGTGGAGAACTTGTCTCGGCGACACTTTTGCAGTATTCTCTTGACAATGCTCTGTAGCTCTCGACTGTCGTGGCCGCCCACCAACAACTCATTGGCTTTCTTGCTGGTAGCTTCAAGGTGTGAATAGAAGTGCACCTTGTAGCGAGAGGCCTTGAGCAAAAAGAGCCAACTGGCTAGGTACCACCCGTGGAATTGAACTGGTTGTTGTACCATTGGAGTGACTATGATTGTGCTGCCACTGCAATGAGAATGAGAATCCCATGGTGGTAGGGCAGATGCTATGTCTGCCCATGGTGCCTCATCCTCATCCCCAGGAGGATCAGCCATGACAATCAAAAACTTTTTACCTTGCAGTTGGTTCCGGATCTCTGTCGCCAGTTGCTGACCACTCAATGTGCTCACATCTTCACCGACCAACAAGGATTGCAGCTGCAACTGTTGTAATAAGCACCGGAGCCTCTGCGTTTTGTTTGCATTGCACTTGGCGTCGATCCAAGCCACGCGGTCGAAATGATGGTCACCCTTGCACATCTCGTACACACTCCTAGCAAGCTTGGTCGCCGGGCGGTCACCGCCTTCTTCTGGGTAGTGGGCATCAGCTGCTGGTGTTACAATGGCGAGGAGCCTAGGCCGCCCTCCATCACCTCGCCCGCCGCCGTGGTCAACCAGTTCTTGGAACCAGGCAACCCGGGATTCAATGTTTTCAATAGAGTGAGCGAGGGGTTTAATAATGGAGTTGTCGGATGTTGATGCCGCAGTCTTTATTGCTGACTCTATTGCTGTCTTCCCGTCACCGATAGCCTCTATTGCTGCCTTCCCGACGTCTTGTGCTGCCATCTTAATTTCTTCCATTACTGACCTATCATGAACAGTCTTACTAGTGGGGACGGATTTTTGTTGCACCGACACCGAGTCATTGCTCGGTGATTTGTCTTGGACATGGTCGGTGTCACCAGGCTTTTCCGGCGCCTCCTGTGCCGAGCCATCGCCCTCGCCCACGACTTTCTTCACCGCTTGTACGATAGAGTGAAGGGCGTCAGGTGCCCGCTCTATGGCCATTTCAATATACTTATTCTCCTGTGCTTGCTTGACAGCACTGTGCAACCAGCCACCCAGCACCAGTTCTTCAATAAGTTCATTGTCGAATAATTTTCTCAGCCACTCTTTCAGCTGGTCTGAGTACAGCTTCTCCGCCAGGGCCACGTCCGTCGGGGTATTTGCCACCTTGAGACTCTCTAGCGCGTCAGTGAACGCTTGTTTTTTCTCGCTTGTCCCAGGCTTGTGCTCGTCAGGGCCGCCGACACCTGGTGCTGGTGACGACTTTGCTGGGTCTCGGCGAAATCCCAGTAGCTCCTTGACGGCGGCGATCACTGCGCTTATCTCCTTGTCCGTGATCTCTGTCCCTTGCTTGCTCAGGATGGCGGCGGCGTCCTCTATGTTCTCGGGATCTCCGTCGCCTAGCACCTCCCTTGCCGCCGTGGCCAGCTCCGACTCCACGTCCGCCGTGTTGGTGAACATGGTCATGGAGAACAAGGCGCGGACGAATTTGCCAGCAGATTTCGAGAGCGGCGATGCACGATGGTTAGCATCATGGCGCCCGCCTCTGGTCACCCAAGCCACCACCTCCCGCGCGTCGGCGTCCAGCAAGTTCTCGGCATCGGCGAGGACACGGCGGCGCCTCCCTGCCGCCGCCGCGTCCTCCCCCGCCACCTTGGCGCCACCTCTACCGCAACGCGCCGTCGTCGCCAGCGCCTGGACGCCGTACCGCTGCCGGCGCTCCCCGACCTCCTGCGCCCTGGACTTTATCTCCTTGATCTGCATGGCGATGCGGTAGCGGTCCGGCAGGGTGCGCAACACCTGCGGCGCCCGGCCGATGGAGCCCAGGAGGCCCGCCGAGGAGTGGCCGGCGCCGACGGTCTGCACGTAGCGGTCGATGCAGCTCTGGGAGTCGTAGGCCACGTCCCGGACCTGCCTCATCCACGCCTGCACCTGGTTGCTCTGCTCCGCGGGGTCGTCCACGTCCAGCAGGAAGCCGTTCATGCTCTCCATCTCGCCCTTGATGAACCGCATGTCGCGCCGGACGCTTCCCATCAGCGCTGCCCTCTCGCCGATCGCCGCGCCTATGGTGCCCAGCAACGAGTCCACCGCGCCCTTGGCCATCTCAGCCATCTCGAGCACTCTCTCTTGGATTGTAACGTACGTATACGCACGTAATTGGAATGCTGGATCAGCTCTAGATCGAGTGCATGGAAGCTACAACAAGGTGGGCGCGCGTAGGGGTGTTGGTGGTGGACATGGGATACGTAGATAGCGAGGAATAAACAAGGAGTAGTACCAAGGGAGATTACACTCTGGCACTACACATTAGTGTCCTAAGCGTAGGAAGGCAGGCAAGTATTGGACAAAGTTTTAGCAAAGTAGCGGATGCATCCATGCATTCATGAGCTGGCTAAAATTCCACCCCAAACTTTGCATGTGTGCCCCCAAATAGTAATCACCTGACCTTGATCACGAGCTAGCTCCGCTTTTTTTCCCTGTTCACGAGGCCCGCATTAAAAAGATGAAAGTAGACATGCAGCCAGCTAGGTAAGCTTTGCCGACGTTCATCTTTATTTTTTCACTTTAGCTATAGTTATACGTAAGTTGCCTAATTTTCAAATGCGGGTAAGAGC
>NC_041385.1:822460608-822463176 GCF_002162155.2 Triticum dicoccoides
AAAAGAGCGGCCTGTGGGTGAGCCGGCGCTAATTCGGCCCTGGGGTTCGGTTCACTCCCAGTCACACGCCCACGGTCGCCGCGGGTTCGGCGAAGTTCGTCATATTTTTTTTTCAAACTCGGCGACTTTTGCATGAACTCGGCCCTTTTCGTCGAAATTTGTACAAATACTTAAAAACGAACTAAAAAGCCTAGCCACCGCCGCCGTCGTCGCCGTCTATATGCCGAGAAGTCTGTAGAAGCGGGTGTAGTCGCCACTGCCGTCGTCGTCGTGGTGGTCGTCGCGCGCCTCGCCCGCGGCGTCCCTGCTGCACCCCTCGCCCGGGTCGCCGACAGTGCTTGACGGCCCGGCCTCGACCTTGTCGTCGCTGTCGATGACGATAATGCCGTCCTCCTCGGCGCGGCGATGGGCCTGGGTCTCCAGGTACGCCCGACGCTGGCGACGCACCTGCTCGCGGATGTAGTCCTCCCTCGCCTATTTGAGGGCGGACTCGTCGTCGGGGGCCACCATACCGGCGTGCTCCGGCTTCACGGGGGGCATGTCCGGCTCAGGCTTCGAGCGGACCAGGCGGAGGGAACGCCTCGTCGGTGCCGTCGCAGGTGAGGGCTCGTTGATGACGAGGGCGCCGCTCCGCGCACGACGCCCGAGCGGTGTCTCCTCCGGCTCGGGCTTGACGGGGCGGAGGGCCGACGAGCCGGAGCCCGACGAGGAGGACGACCCCGGCTCCATTTGCCATGGTATCCAGGAACTACCGTGACGGCGAGAGAAGGAGGGGCGCGTCGGGTACTCCAGCCGCGACACATTGCCGGTCTCGATGTGGTCGAGAACGGCATCGAGTGTGCGGCCGGGGACGCCCCACCACTCACGCCGTCTTTCAGAGTTGAGGCGGCCGCAGGTTATGATGCCGTTGACGGAGGAGATCTGCTCCTCGCGGCGGCGCTCGAAGTACAACGTCCACAACGTTTGGCTGTCGGGCACGTACCTCGGCTCGTTCCGCTGCTCCTCCGTCAGCTAGGAGCGGATGCGAGCGATCTCCGCCCGTCGTGCGGCTCCTTCGTGGACCGGCGGCACCGGGACGCCGCCGGCGCTCAGCCTCCAAGCCCCCGGTACGCGCATGTGGCTATCGTCTTCAATGAGCTTCAGGCGCATCATCTTCATCTTAAGCGCTCGAAGTGCTCGTTCGGGACGCCTTCTGTCGCTTGCCTCGGCCACGTCATCTCAGCCAAGGGAGTGGCCATGGATGCCGACAAGGTGGCAGTCGTCGCTGCCTGACCGATTCCGCAGTATCCGGGCTCTTCGCGGTTTCCTGGGCCTCGCGGGGTACTACCGGAAGTTCATCCGGGAGTTTGGCCTCATCGCGGCCCCGCTCACGCGCCTTCTCCGTCGCGACGCTTTCTCTTCGGATGAGGAGGCCACCATAGCGTTCGAGGCCCTCAAGGGGGCCCTCACGATGGGACCCGTCCTGCAGATGCCTGATTTCGACCTCCCGTTCACCGTCGACTGCGACGCCTCCAGTGCGGGGTTCAGTGCGGTCCTTCATCAGGGCGATGGACCCCTCGCCTTCTTCAGCTGCCCCTTTGTCGCACGTCATCTTAAGCTGGCGGCTTATGAGCGCGAGCTCATTGGGTTGGTGCAGGCAGTGCGCCATTGGCGGCCCTATCTTTGGGGTCGTTCCTTCCAGATCCGCACAGACCATTGCAGCCTAAAGTTCATGCTGGATCAGAGGCTCTTGACCATGCCCCAACACTAGTGGATCAGTAAACTCTTTGGGTTTGACTTCACCGTCGAGTACCGGCCGGTTCGCCTTAACACCGTCGTCGACGCCCTGTCTCGGCGTGACGCCGATGTGGACGATCGTGCGGCGGAGAGGGCGGCCTTCTTGCATCACCACCGGGCCCTCCTTCGCCCTCTACGCCGACATCCGGCGGGCGACCGCTGCCGCGGCCGACTCTCTCCTCCTGCAGCAGCAGCTGGCGGCGGGAGAGCTGGAGGAGCCGTGGCGCCTCGCCGACGGCCTGCTCCTCAATGGGCGTCGGGTCTTCGTTCCGGCGCACGACGATCTTCGTCAGTAGGTGCTGCGCCTCGCCCACTCGGCGGGCTATTAGGGGGTGCAGAAGACACCACTATTGGAATCAGCTACTTTGCCATCTGCCAGCTCTTTGCCGTGAGCTAGCGGACGGCAAAGAAGCTCTTTGCCATCAGCTACCCGAAAGCAGACGGCAAAGAACTGGCTGATGGCAAAGAAAGCCTTTGCCATCAGCCAGCTCTTTGCCGTCCGCTAGCTGACGACAAAGAATCTTTGCCGTCCGCTAGCAGACAACAAAGAGGGAGGGGGGGGGCACTGAGGAGCTGGTTAAAAAATACTTAACATCCCCCCGCTTTGCCGTCCGCCGCAGACGGCAAATATGAAGAAAAGCGAACGGCAAAGAAGGGCGGCCGGCAAAGGCTACCCTAACTAACCTAACTAACGGCCGAGCCCCCTCCTCCGCCCGTTACTCATCTCTCTCCCTCGACCTCCTCCGCCCCCGCCCCCGCTGCCGCCGCCCCCGCCCCCGCCGCCCGCCGCCG
>NC_041385.1:822464289-822478102 GCF_002162155.2 Triticum dicoccoides
CCTGACCCCGACACCCTGACCCTGACACCCCGACCCCGACACCACACCCGGACACACAGACCACGACACCACACCCCGACACCCTGACCCCGACACGACACCCTAACCCCGAAACAGCACCCCGACACCGACATGACACCCCAACCCCCTAAACCTCCCGAAAAGGTGCTCTTTGGCCTTCCAGAGGCCGACGGGGTTATATATTTGTGAATTATTAGTTAGGTCATATATTTTTCGATTTTGTTATGAAAAACATTATATATAATTGTGTTGCTCGGGTAGATTTAAATGTGCAGTTGTTTCATCACTGCGAGGTTTGGTGTTCGACGACCTCGCCGTGTGTTTGACGAGCTCTGCCCCTTCGTTCGTGGGTGAGCACAAATGACATGTCCTTCTCCCCCATTAATTATTTGCACAAATGACATGAAATTTGGTAGCTAGCTATATATGTGTCTTGAATCATCAGTATGCGTAACCAATATGTGTCTCCCGTTCGAAAGCGTCATAGTTATAAATATGCATGCATTTGCATATTTATAACCTTGATTCTTTCGAATTGTCCAACGCTATCCATGGACAGCCCGAGTATGTGTAGATTGGGTTCGTTTTCCCATATGCTTTGCTCCGGATCCGACGCATAAATTTTGTCAGTGCCTCCCCTGTTGTTCTCCGGGTACACATCCTCTCTGTTTATTGCAGAGACGTGTATCAGGAGAACAGCGGGGAGGTGCTGCCGAAATTCTGCGTCGGATCCGGAGCATAGCATATGGGAAAATGAACCCAATCTACACATACTCGGGTGGGATTAGGACCTATCATTACCTATTAGAGTGTAGGTTGCATGGACGTAATAAAATTGACAAAGTAGATCAACTGATGAATATATACATGGTGAATTATATATATATATAATTGTTGTGTGTCCAGTAGCTCTGAAAGTCAAGATGAGTGATCGTGCATGGATGTATACCAGTCACACTGGTCAGAACAAATGGAGCGCTGAATGGTTCACAAAAACCAAGGGGTTTGTGCAAGCCGCATTTGCAAATGGCCAGAGGAAAACTTGGTGCCCCTGTTTCTGATGCGGCAACTGGGAAAAGAGGACAAAGGCTGAAATGGGTAAACACCTGCAGAAGAATGGTTTTACGCCCGATTATACGGTGTGGACATTTCATGGTGAGTCTGCCCAACGTGATCGAGCTGAGGTGGATCATCGTCGCACCGACGAGCATGGTACCGGGATGGAAAACATGGTGCAAGACTATGATGATGCTCGAGATTCGGACGAGGAGATGGAGGAATCTGCAAAGGCCTTCAATGAAATGTTGGAGTCTTCAAAACGTCCGCCCCACGAGCACACTGAGCTTTGTCAGTTGGATGCCATCTCACAAGTAATGGCTTTGAAGGCTCAGTTCAACTTGGGCAGAGAATGCTATGACGCAATTATGACAGTATTTGGACGCTTTCTACCCAAAGGCCATGTAATGCCTGCAAACCTGTACCAGTCGGACAAAATCCTCCGTGCACTGAAGATTCCCTATGAGAAGATACATGCCTGTGAGAAAGGATGTGCCTTATTTAGGCTTGACTATGCGGACTTGAACTATTGTCCCATTTGCAAGTGTTCCAGGTATATTATGGTAGACAACGGTATGGGTGAGAAGACACAGACCAAAATCCCTGTTAGTATTCTTCGGTATATGCCAATCTTACCAAGACTTCAATGTATTTTCATGGTCGAAGAGACGGCCAGACAGATGACATGGCACAAAACAGGCAAAAGAACCGAACTAGATGCAGATGGGAAACTGATGATGGTACACACATCGGATGGTGTTGCATGGAAAAGGTTTGATGAATTACACGCTGACAAAGCGGCAGATCCGAGGCATCCTCGAGTCGGCATCAGCACCGATGGGTTCAGTGTGTTTGGTATGACGGCAGCCCAATACAGTTGTTGGCCCGTATTTGTCTTTCCACTCAATCTCCCCCCCGGACAGATTATGCAAAGAAAGAACATTTTCCTGACGTTGATAATTCCAGGGCCCAACTATCCGGGGAAAATATGAATGTGTACATGCAACCGCTTAAGGACGAATTGCAAGAAGCCTGGGATAATGGGTTCAAGACATACGACGCCTATAGCAAACGAAACTTCATAATGCGTGTCTGGTACATGTACTCGACGCATGACTTGCCGGCGTATGCGCTATTCGTTGGCTGGTGTGTGCATGGAAGGTTCCCGTGCCCCACATGCAAGGGAGCTCTTGAGTTTCGTTGGCTTCAGGCCGGTCGCAAGTTTTCTTGCTTCGACATGCATAGACAGTTCCTGGATCCTCGCCATAAGTTCAGGAAAGACAAGAAGAACTTCATCAGAGGTAGAGTTGTAAAAAACTCTGCACCACCTGCATTGACAGGACAACAGACCCTGGATCAGTTAAACGCTCTCGAGACAGATCCAGAGCGTCCAGGGTACTTCAAGGGGTATAATTCTGAGCACGCCTGGACTCACAAAACATGCTTATGGGATCTGCCTTACTTCAAAGACCTCCTTTGCCCACACAACATCGACGTGATGCACACTGAGAAGAATATCGCCGAGGCACTTTTTGGTACACTGTTCGGCATAGATGGGAAGTCAAAGGATAATACTAAGGCTAGAGTCAATCTGGAGGCGCTATGTGATAGGTCGTTACAAAACATGAAAGAACCGAAAGGAAAGCAGAACTAGACGAAGCCAAAGGCATGGTTCAATCTTGGAAGGCCAGCTATGAGGGAAATTATCTTGTGGGTGAAAATGCAGTTGATGTTCCCCGATGGGTATGCAGCGAATCTAAAGAGGGGAGCGAGTCTTGATAAATTGAAGATATTTGGTCTCAAGAGTCATGATTGGCACATATGGATTGAACGGGTAATGCCGGTGATGTTGCGTGGCTTCATCCCTGAGGATGAATGGCTAGTACTGGCAAAACTCAGCTATTTCTTCTGTGTTCTTTGTGCGAAAGAACTATCGCCTGGCGTGCTAGAAGAAATGGAAGAGTTGGCGCCAGAGTTGATCTGCAAGTTAGAGAAGATCTTTCCACCAGGCTTCTTTAATCCAATGCAACATTTGATTTTGCATCTCCCGATAGAGGCAAGATTGGGGGGGCCCGTGCAAAATCGTTGGTGCTACCCAACTGAGAGGATGCAGAAGACGCTTCGAGAAAAATGTAAAAATAAATGTAGAATTGAAGCGTCTATGGCTGAGGAATTCATCACTGAGGAGGCGGCAAACTTCGTGACAGCACACTACAAAACCAAAAATCGTCAGTTGCATAATCCGAAGCCTCGGTACAATGCTGACGAGCCTAAAAAGGGTGGATCCAACCTCAGCCTATTCAAAGGCTATATCGCACCAGCCAATGTTTCAAATCCAGTATCTTTGGATAACGAAGAATGGCGGACCATTTCGTTGTATATCTTCAACAACCTGATAGAAGTGCGGCCGTACATCGAGTAAGTTCTCGGTACATTGTTTTGCAACTTCTATTTCCTTTGAACTGCTCTTATTCCTGGATATTTCATACAGTCGATACGTCGCCCTATTCTCGTATGGAGCGGTGATCCAAAAGGATTCCGTCGAAGAGTATGAGCTTCTCGCAAAGCAAGGAGGCGGCTATCCCGGTTTCATCTCTTGGTTCAAACAAACGGTAAATTCTATTAGACAATTTCATTTCATTCGCTAATTTGTGCATAATGCAACAATCCTTTCATATTAAACTTGTAGGCTAATTCAGAGTCTATGGACACCGAATTGAGACAAGTCGCTAATGGTTTTCACTATAAGGTCCGTTCATTTGACAAATACGACATCAACGGTTATCGTTTTCGTACCTATGGAAAAGAGCTATCTATGGCCGACCAAAATTCTACAAATTGTTGTGTATCTGCTATCGGCGAAGGAGGTACCGAGTATTATGGGAGAGTTGAAGCAATTTATGAACTTCTATTCTATGGTGAAAACCCACCGAATGTCGTAGTCTTCAAATGTTATTGGTTTCAGCCGAAGGAGACTAGAAGGACTCATGAACATATAGGGCTAGTTGAAATCAACCAAAGCACCCATTTAGATGTTCCTGATGTCTATATTATGGCTCAACAGGCGACCCAAGTATTCTCTCTACCCTGGGCCTGCCAAACTAATCCAAATCTGAAAGGTTGGGATGTCGTTTATGAAGTGCCGCCACGTGCTAGACTATCTCCCCAAAGGAAGAGGATTATGAACCTCACATTAACCCAGACACATATGAAGGAGAATTCTTCCAAGAGACATGTCTTTCCAAAAAGCGTTTCAAGAACCGGTATACTTCACCCCAAAACATTGAAGTAGACAGCGACAGTGAATCCCACATCACCCCAGAGGAGGAACAAGAAGAGCCGGAACAAGAAGAGATTACTGCTGCGGAAGACCTCTCAATGCTTGACCGATTACGTAAAGGTGGCCTTCCACATGTTGATGCCACTGAACCCTATGAGACCGTCATTGATTATAGTGATGATGATGATTATGCATTTATTGATGATACTGATCGAGATTATTAGCAGTGTCAGGTATTCAATTTTTTTATGTTGTACTTGATGATGATACACTTAAGTGATATACATATTATTATTCATGTCGGTATTTTTTTTATGTTGTACTAATTTCGTTTACTCTTTGTCATGGCAGGTGTTGAAAGATGGAAGGGGAGCCGACTAAGGCCAAGGACAAACGTGCCCAAATTGAAGGTGTGCCACACCATCAAGGTAGCTCCAGCTTATATTAGTTCGGGCGGAATTGGGTAATGTGGTTTGCTTCATGATTAATGCAATTCATTGATCATGCTAGCTTGAGCCCTTTAATTACTAATTTACTTTGTTTCTCTCTTTCAGGCATGCTACAATAAGACGGATAAGGTGCCAGAGGGGTACGACCTGTATGCCATGGCCCACACTGCCTCTTACATGCAAGTCAAGGGGAAGGCGAGGAAAGGGGAGGAGTTTAACCCGAGCCAGATCCCCTACAATCCAGAGCAGGTGATGATATCTAGTGGCGGGAGGTCCCATGGCTCCATAGCCATTGATCCAGAGATTGCTCCTGAGACCACAGTGAGTTTAATTTGAATGGACGTTACTTGCTAGTCTTAACATTTGAGTGTCATCATGCTAACGAAACATTGGAAATGATCTTTGGTGCAGCATAACTCCACACAAGCATCACACGATCCTTCTCCAGCTACTGGCATGAGCCAGCCCACTCCCACACCTCCATGATCAAGGTAAGTTTCTCTAGTTTTTTGCTTAACAAATGCATAAAGACCTAGACTTAGCTTTATTTCATCCAATATGCTTACCTTAATGACCTAGAGTTAGCTTCTTTTCCTGCAAAATGACTTAATAAGCTTACCGACCTCCAAAACCAGCCATTTTACCTAAGTTAGCTCTAAAACGATCTATACTTAGCTTTTTTTCCTCCAAAATGACCTAAGTTAGTTATAATATGCTTAGTTAACTAGGTTTGCTCAATAATGACATGTACTTACCTTACTTATGTAAAAAACGGCATAATTAGCTTAGTTAGCTCATAAACGATCCATTTTACCTACATTAGCTCTAAAATGATGCATTTTACCTAAGTTAGCTCATGAACGATCCATTTCACCTATGTAACCTCACAAACGATGGCGTGCTTCTTCTTCTAGTCACCTTTTCCTAACTTTCTTATTTGCCATTTTGCAGATTTCATTCACTTCTCGGAAGCTAGCTTGCTATGGAGTGCTTGTTTTTTTATTTCATTCTCTTCTAGTATTCTTCTAATGGTTGCAACTTATGTGTATGCTATGATGGAACTTGCTATCTTGATGAAACTTTGCATTGTAATATGTATGTGCAACCTCCTAATGGTTGCAACTTATGTGTATGTGCAACTTGCTATGTATGAGTGGATGGAACTATATATGTATGTACGATGAAACTTATGTGCTGTTAAATAGCCCTGTGAAATATATCTATATATGTCATATATATTTGCTGTGAAAATTGTTGGATTTAAAAAAAAACAGAAAAAAGAGACAATATGCAGGCTCTTTGCCGTCTGCCACCGACGGCAAAGGGCTCTTTGCCATCAGCAGCGGACGGCAAAGAGGCCACGTGGCAGGCAACTGTGCTTCCTGGGAGGCTGACCTATTTGGTCAGTTTGCCAACAGTGGCTGACGGCAAAGAGGAAAAAAACTTTGCCTACAGTGGCGGACGGCAAAGAGGAAAAAAACTTTGTCTACAGCGGCGGACGGCAAAGGCTTGCCATTAACCACCTAACGGAGTGATAGCGTAATTATTGCCGTCAGCATTCTTTGCCGTCAGCAGCTGATGGCAAAGGACCCTTTGCCGTCAGCCGCCCGAAGCGGACGACAATGTAGCTCTTTGCCGTCCCTTACATTGCCGTCCACTTTTGCCATCCGCGGCCGACGGCAAAGACCTTTGCCGTCCGCCATCCATGCCTTTGCCGTCCGCCGTGGCAGATGGCAAAGTAGCAGATTCCTGTAGTGCACTCCATCGTCTCCGCGCCGACTTCTACATTCAGGTGATCGTGCCATGGTCCGTGACTGGGTACGGTCTTGTGTGACGTGCCAGCGCAACAAAACAGAGACTCTACGGCCAGCTGGCACGCTTCAGCCTTTGGAGGTGTCGTCCCAGGTCTGGGCGAACATCTCCATGGACTTCATCGAGGGCCTCCCCAAGGTAGGAGGCAAGTCCGTCATTCTCACGGTGGTCGACCACTTCTCCAAGTATGCTCACTTCATCGCGCTCGGCCATCCCTATTACAGCAGCGTCTGTCGCTCGGGCCTTCTTCGATGGCATTGTCCGTCTCCACGGGTTCATTTGTTCGATCGTCAGTGATCAGGACCCCGGTTCACGGGACATGTGTGGCGCGACCTCTTCTGGCTGGCGGGCGTGAAGCTCCGCCTGAGCACCGCCTTCCACCCTCAGACGGACGGCCAGTCTGAGATCTTTACCAAGGTGATTGCCATTTATTTGCGTTGTGTTACAGGTGATCGACCTCGCGCATGGGTGGACTGGCTCTCATGGGCTGAGTACTGCTACAACACATCTTATCATTCCACCCTCCCTGCTATGCCCTTTGAGGTGGTTTATGGACGGCGACCCCCGCCGATCCTTTCGGTTGATCCGGCCTTGGTGCGGACCGAGGCGGCCGGTGCTCTTTTGAGGAACCGTGATGAGATGCTGGCAGAAGTCCTGCAAAGACTCCTTCAGGCCCAGCAGTTGGCCAAACATTACTATGACGACCACCATCGCGAGGCGGAGTTCGCGGTGGGTGATTGGGTCTCGCTGCGTCTACTTCATCGCTCTACGCAGTTGTTGGACCCAAACGCGAGGAAGAAGGTGGGTCCTCGCTATGCCGGTCCCTTTGCTGTCCTAGAACGCATTGGGAAGGTGGCATACAGTCTTCAGCTTCCGGCAGGCGCGCGGATCCGTGATGTCTTCCATGTGGGGCTGCTCAAGCCATTCCGCGGAGAGCCACCCGCGGCATCACCGACGCTTCCACCGATCACGGACGGGGTCTCCTTCCTGAGCCGGAGAAGGCGTTGAAGGCTCAGCTGCGACACGGCTCCTGGTACGTGTTGATACAGTGGACTGGACTACCAGAGGAGGACACTACTTGGGAGTAGCACGAGGAGTTCCGCCAGCACTACCCCGACTATCAGCTCGAGGACGAGCTTTTTGCGCAGGCGGGGAGAGATGTCATGACCGGCCGGACCTACGGCCGTAGGAGGCCCACCGGGCAATCTTAGCCCGCAAGTTATCTTAGTTTTTATTTCATATTGTGGTTATATATACGACTTGTAAGACTATTTTCAGAATTAAGCAATAAGACTATTTTTATTGCCCGGCTCCCAGAGGAGCCGGAACCCTAAAACCCTAGCCGCCTTCCTCCTTTGCCGCCGCCACACGCGCCAGGATGGCGCCACGCCGTCGGCCGCCGCGCTCAAGCCCTCGTCCTCCTCCCTCCTTCCCCTATATCTTACGGCCAAGACCGGGCAGAACCCTAGCTCCTAACATCATGCCTCTTTTATGGAGCATGCACTAGTGCAGAACCGGGCATTAGCACCGGTTCGTAAGGCCCTGTAGTGCCGGCTATGTAACCGGCACTAATTTGTGGTCACTAAAGGCCCCCCCCCCTTTAGTACCGGTTCAGCACGAACCGGTGCTAAAGGGCAACCATGTGGCACGAGCCAGCTCCGGGGGCCTGGAGCCCTTTAGTACCGGTTGGTAATACCAACCGGTACTATAAGGTTTTTTTTTTAGTTTTATGATTTCTTTTTCATTTAATTTTGTGTTTCCATTTTAATTCTTTTTCGTTTGCTGGTATTTTACGATACTACACATTGTACACGTTATGCATATATATATATATATATATAAATAGAATTTCTAGTAGAACCAATCATGCATATATATATTATCAATGTCTCACAAACCACCATATTAATTAATTCACACATACACACATGTATAGCTATATAAAATTTCTCCTACATATGAATGTTGCCTTCGGAGCTAGTGGCATTAGCCTAATTGGTGCCTTTGGTGCCTTCGGGCGGTAGCGGGTAATAGTATTCTCCCTTCGGATTTATGACCTGGTCTAGCAAAAATCCCGCTATTTCCTCTTGAAGTGCTTCTACGCGCTCCGTTTCTATGAGCTTCTCCCGCACCTCTTTGAACTGTTAAGAAGGAGATCAATATGCATGTGTATTAGTTGTGTGACTAGATATCGATAATGGTGTAAAAATTATGAATAGTGTTCTGACAAGCGTACCCATTCCTGTCTTTGAGATCTGCTCCTTTCGGATGCCATCATGCGAATGTTCTCGTAAACGCAGAATGCACACAGATCAGTCCCCTGCGACTGCTTCAGGGCCTTTACGAGAATGGAATTTGATTAGATAAAAATTAATCAAGCATGATAATTAAAGAGATGGAAGCTAGCTAGCTAGAGCTATAGTACTACTTAATTGCTTACCTTGGGTCGAAACCATTTAAGTTTTTTCTTCCATTCGCCGGGCGTGACGGCGATGAACCTTGTCCAAGCCCTGCCCGCCGACAAAGAAAATGAATAAAGGGGTTATTAAATAGTTCATATCATGAAATGACGAACGAAATAGGCCGAGATATATAGTTAATAATGATTGAAATTACCTGTTGACTATCCCATACAAGATGTTATAGTTAGTTTTTTCTGAGATTAGTGAGTCCAGTACTTCAATTGTTCCGGCGTCAACTTTAATGATACACAAGACCCAGTGAAATCTGCATGCACACACGTTTGCATGTCTTAATTAAGCGGCCATATGTAAGCAAAAACATGTAGCTAGATAGTAGGCAAAAACAGAGAATTTGTAGTACAAGACAGTGTGACTCACTGGAAGTTGTAAGGAAGTAGTATATCTTCATTGTATTTGAGGCGCTTCAAGAACTCTAGCATGCTGTCCTCTACTTCCTTTGCATAACGTTGATTCATCTTCCATAAGTATTCATTAACGGTGTTTGGGTCAATGAACCCAATGCCAAAGCGTCCACCTTTTCTCATTTCATATATCTTCATCCTGCATAATACCACAGAAAAGAATATAGTGAGGATAATTACAGGTAATGATTGATCAAAAGGATCACTACAGCTAGCTTGAGACTTAAATTATAGAAAGAAATCACTTACAGACAATAGCAACTGACGATAGATTTGTCGAGTGTGTCTTGATTGTATAACTGAAACAGTTCTGAATACTCAACGGACAAAGCTTTCTCATGGTAGTAATGGTCCTGCTTGACATTCAACATGAGGGACAATCGATCTGAAATCTTGGTAATGTTCATGTACCATTGATGCAATTCATACATTCTCGTTGGGAGGTTCTTGACCTTGTCTGGCGCGACCAAAGGTTGGCCCCGGACATATTTCCGTTTTACTTCATCCTCTCTAAGCAAAGGCATGGGCTCGATCTCGAGGAGTTGTCCAACAGTGATGTTGAGAACTTCAGCCTGCATTATATGCTCCTCCGTTATTACCACATTGCCCACCTCGGGAACATGCACTGTTTGCCCACAATAATATTGGGCGCGCGTACTGTCACCTGTTGTTGGCACAACAAGCGAGGGGATCGATTGCGCCGCCTGTTCTCCCAGCTGGGGAATGGTTTTCCCGCATTTTTTGGCAGCTGCTTCTTGTTTGCTCGATCCCGATGTAGACGTGCTCGCCTCCCTTTGTAGACGTGCTCGATTTAACTTCCTGATGTGGCGCTCATAGTCTGTCTCAACAGACTTGGGAGCTGGTGGTTGAGCCATACGAATGAAGTGGTCAATCTTTTCCTCAGGCACTTTCTCCCTTGGCGGCGGTGGCGGTTTCGGTGCAAAATGGGCTTCCACCTCGGCCTTCGATATGGCTGTGATTTCCTCCTCGGACCTGTCATAAGACCTCTGCGGAAGAGGCTTGAGGCTTGGACCATATTTATATCGCTTGCCTCCGCCTGTACTTCCTGTACTACCTCGACTCGTACCGCTACGCACCATAGCTGCGGGGTGTCTCTTCTGCGATTGCTGAGGCGCGGAGACGGCTGACAGGACTGAGTTGGACGAGGAGGAGTGGCCTGAGGTTGTGCCGGACTTGGAGGAGGAGTGGACGTCTGACGCTGTGGCGGACTTGGAGGAGGAGGATTGTCCTGACACTTTGCCGGACTTGGAGGAGGTGGAGTGGCCTGACACTTTGCCGGACTTGGTGGACTTGCAAGAGCGGGAGACTGCTGACTCGGTGGCGGACTTCGACGAGGAGTCGGCTGACGCGGTGTCGGTGGCCTTCGAAAGATGATGCAATCCTTTTTCCATAGGATGATACGATGTTTGGCCTCTCCGAGAAAGCGCTCGCCGTCACCTCCAGCAATGTCAAGCTGTAGCCCCGAATATGGTGCGTCCACCACCTCATCAACCAAGACACGAGCATAGCCCGCTGGAATCGGGTTGCAATGGAAGGTTGCCTCGGGGGGATTTGTGAAAGCACAGCCGTCCGCCACCTTCATGGATATGTTCTTCATTTTGACGTGTAGCTCGCAGTTAGTGTTCTCTGTGATGTCATCCACGGGGTATCTACCCGCCAGCATTGCGTCGTCCGGGGCGGCCGAACCCACGCTGCTTCTCGGCATGGATGGGCCGGTGCTATCCAATGCTGGATCATCCGCTAGCTGCTGCAGCTGCTGAGACCCCCTTTGATGGGTAAGTGAGTCGATCTGCTCCTGCTGCCACTGGAATTTGACTACCAATTCCGCTTGACTTGCTTCTAGGCCTTGAAGGCGTTCATAGTCCCGCTTCCTCTGCTCCTCCTCCATCTTCCTCTTCTTCTCCTCTGCAATCTTCTTTCTCGCACGGGTTCTGTAGTCGGTGTTCCAGTCTGAAAACCCCTCATACCACGGAATAGCGCCCATGCCTCGTGTTCTTCCCGGGTGTTCAGGATTTCCCAGGGCACGCTTAAGCTCGTCGTTCTCTCTGTTGGGCTGGAACACCCCCGTTCGTGCCTCTTCTATTGCAACAAGTATCGCATCGTCGGCTCCCTTCAGACTTGCCCTCGTCGAAACATTGCCTGTCTCCAGGTCCAACTCCCCCCCCCCATGCGCATAGAACCAAGTCCTGACCCTGGGGGGGGCAGCTCTTAGTAGCCGGAGTGACACCTGCATCCTCCATCTCTTTCTCAGACTTATCCCACTTAGGCATTGCCACCGCATAGCCACCTGGCCCCAGCTTATGGAACTTATCCTTTTTTCGGCATTCTTCTTGTTTATTCTCGACCGTTCCTTAGCTAATTCCGAATCCTTGAATTTCACGAAATCGTCCCAATGATCACGTTGGTTCTCTAGTGTTCCCTTGAATACTGGAGTCTTCCTTCCTCCCTTGACGTACTTCTTCCATTCACGATTCTTGTGGTTCTTGAATGCAATCGCCATCATCCTAAGAGCAGCCTCCTTGACTTTCTGCACATCTGCTTCTGTGAAATGATCTGGTAGGGTGAAATGTTCCATGAGAGTATCCCAAAGCAGATCTTTTTGATTCTTGTCGACAAAAGTAACATCTGGACGTGGCTTTGCTGGCTCTCTCCATTCTTGAAGTTTGATTGGGAGTTGGTCCTTCACAAGAACTCCGCACTGACGAACGAACTTGTCCACAATCTTCTTAGGCGCTAATGGTTTGCCAGTAGGGCTGCATGCCTCGATATTGTACTTTACGCCCGCCTTCAACTTTTTGTTCGGGCCTCGTTTCGTCATTTTGCCTGAAGATTTGCTCGATCCGGATGGCTGAAAGAACAAAGATCGATTCGTTAATATATCTTCAAGTCATTTAAAACATGGGATGATCACCAGATGCCTGCTTATATAAATATATATACCTCGCCGGTCTTTGTTGTTTCAGGATCAACATGTTCTTCGTCATCGTCATAATCGTAGTTCATGACTTCATCAATTTCGTCGTCGCGATCGAATATCATATCACCCTCTCCGGTGTTGTTTAGAAATTCGGAGTCGTCATAATCTTCTTCATTCTGATTATCATCTGGCCCGCGTATCATATCGAACATGGTCTGTTCTCCCTCTTTGTCGATATTGTCTGCCATAGCTTTTGTTTAACTAATCCAAAAGAAATATAAAACAATTTAGTATTCAAATTACATCGTCTCAAATAATAGATATAATCTCGAATACATCGTCTAGAATAATAGATATAATCTCGAATACATCGTCTCGAATAATATATAATATTGAATAGTACATCACTGGCTATTAGCTAATAAAGATCGAATACTACACAAGAATCTAGGACACTTGCGGTTCCTCCGGCGCGGGCGGTGGACACCCAAAGAGAAGGAACCCTCACAGGATCATACCTGAAGTGAGATCCCCGAAGATACTGCCACATATTGGAGAACCTGCCGCCCTCTAACGCAACCATGTAGCGATGGACGTGCTCGTCCTCCTCCCTAACACGGCGACGTACCACCTCCGGCGGGGCCGGGTCCCTCCGCACCGAGACTGGCCCACGCGAACGCCACCAAACGAGATCAGGGTCGACGACGGGGCCCGCGGCCGGGTTCCTCATCAAGCTGCGCGCCCCTCCAAGCAGCACCTCCCAGTGCCAGCCCGGCGGAGCCCAGTCCCGGACATGGGTCGGCTGGACGTCGTCGCGGACGGGTCGACGGCGAGGATGCGGGCCGGGCATATTGTCGACAACAAATACTATATGCCCGCAAAAAGTAACATTTTTTAAATGATTGGATTGTGATAACTAAAATTCTATATATATATGCAAATTCTAACAATTTGACATTAATCTAATTCATCTAACTAAAACTAATTCTAAAATTTCCTGATTATATAACTAACATTTCCATAACAATTCTAATATTTATATAACTAAAAAGCAGAAATATTGGTAACATTTCTATAAATATTTCTATAACTAAAAAATAGAAAACATTTATAACATTTCTATAAAACTAACATTTCTAATATTGATATAACTAAAAAACAGAATAATTTCTAACATTTCTATAACTAAAAAAAGAAAACATTTATAACAAACAAACTAATGTGTGTACTGTGTGTGTACTATGTGTGTGTGTGTGTGTGTAGTACTGTGTGTGTGTGTACATGGCGGCCGGGGCGAGCTCACCGGCGAGGCGACGACAGGGCGGCGACGAAGGGGCGGCGATGACGGGGCGGAGCGGCCGGGGCGACGGGAC